>NC_054473.1:97542197-97607197 GCF_017639515.1 Carcharodon carcharias
ACACACACACACACACATATACACTGGGAAACAGTCTCACACACACACAAACACTGGGAAACTGTCTCCCACACTAGGCAACTGTCCCTCTCACACACACACACACACTGGGAAACAGTCTCACAAACACACACACACAATAGGAAACTGTCTCTCTCTCTCACACACACACACACTGGTAACTGTCTTACACACACACACACATTCGAAACTGTCTCAAACACACACATATATTTTGAAACTGTCTCACAAACAAACACACATTCGCAACTGTCTCACACAAACACATAAACACACACACTGGGAAACTGTCTCACACACACACGTGCACACAGACATGAGAAAATGTCTCACACAAACACACACACACACTGGGAAACTGTCTCACAGGCACTCAAACTGGCAAAATGTCTCATACAAACACACACAGACTAGGAAACTTTCTCACACACACACACTGGGAAACTTTCTCTCTCACACACACACACACACACACAAACTGGGAAAGTGTCTCTCACACACACACACACAATGGCAAACTGTCTCACACACTCATACACACACTCAGAAACTCTCTCACACACACACACATTGGGAAATTGTCTCAAACAAACACACACATACACACTAGTAAACTGTCTCCCACACACACACACACACACACACACACACACACACACACAGGGAAACTGTCTCACACATACACACACACACTGGGAAACTGTCTCTCTCACACAAACACACATACTGGAATACTGTCTGAAACAGACACACACACACAGACTGGGAAACTGTCTCTCTCACACACACACACACACACACACACTGGGAATCTGTCTCACACACACACACACACACACACACACTGGGAAACTGTCTCTCACACACACACACACACTGGGTAACTGTCTCACATTTACACACACACATACTGGGAAACTGTCTTAAACACAAACACACACACACACTGGGCAACTGTCTCTCACACGCTCACACACACTGGGAAACTGTCACACTCACACACACACACACACACTGGGAAACTGTCTCACACATACACACACGCACTGGGAAACTGTCTCACACACACTCACGTGCAAACAGACATGTGAAAATGTCTCACACACACACACACACTGGGAAACTGTCTCACAGGCACTCAAACTGGCAAAATGTCTCATACAAACACACACAGACTAGGAAACTTTCTCACCCACACACACACACACACAAACTGGGAAAGTGTCTCACACACACACACACAAAATGGCAAACTGTCTCACACACTCATACACACAATCGGAAGCTCTCTCACACACACACACATTGGGAAATTGTCTCAAACAAACACACACATACACACTAGTAAACTGTTTCCCCCCCCCCCCACACACACACACACACACACACACACAGACTGGGAAACTGTCACACACACACACACACACACACTGGGAAACTGTCTCACACACACACGCACACTCCGGAAACTGTGTCACACACACACACACACTGGGAAATTGTCTCACACGCACACAAACACACACACACACACACATACAATGGGAAACAGTCTCACACACACACAAACACTGGGAAACTGTCTCCCACACTAGGCAACTGTCCCACTCACAAACACACACACGCAATAGGAAACTGTCTCTCTCTCTCACACACACACACACTGGTAACTGTCTCACACACACACACACATTCGAAACTGTCTCACACACACACACATATATTTTCGAAACTGTCTCACAAACAAACACACATTCGCAACTGTCTCACACAAACACATAAACACACACACTGGGAAACTGTCTCACACACACACACACACGTGCACACAGACATGAGAAAATGTCTCACACACACACACACACACTGGGAAACTGTCTCACAGGCACTCAAACTGGCAAAATGTCTCATACAAACACACACAGACTAGGAAACTTTCGCACACACACACACTGGGAAACTTTCTCTCACACACACACACACACACACAAACTGGGAAAGTATCTCACACACACACACACACAATGGCAAACTGTCTCACACACTCATACACACACTCGGAAACTCTCTCACACACACACACATTGGGAAATTGTCTCAAACAAACACACGCATACACACTATTAAACTGTCTCCACCCCCCCCCCCCCCCCCCCCACACACACACACACACACACAGGGAAACTGTCTCACACATAGACACACACACCGGGAAACTGTCTCACACGCACACACTGGGAAAATGTCTCTCTCACACAAACACACATACTGGAATACTGTCTGAAACAGACACACACACACAGACTGGGAAACTGTCTCTCTCTCTCACACACACACACACACACACACACACTGGGAATCTGTCTCACACACACACACACACACACACACAAACACACACACACACACACACACACACTGGGAAACTGTCTCTCTCACACACACACAAACACTGGGAAACTGACTCACACATACACACACACATACTGGGAAACTGTCTTAAATACACACTCAAACACACAGTGCGAAACTGTCTCTCACACTCACACACACACTGGGAAACTGTCACACACACACACACACACACACACACACACACACACACACACTGGGAAACTGTCTCACACATACACACACACACTGGGAAACTGTCTCACACACACACACTGGGAAAATGTCTCTCACAGACACATACACATACTGAGAAACTGTCTCACACACAAACACACACACACACACTGGGAAACTGTCTCTCACACTCACACACACACTGGGAAACTGTCTCATCACACACACACTCTGGGAAACTGTCTCACACACACACACACACACACACTGGGAAACTGTCTCACACACACACACACACTCTGGGAAACTGTCTAACACACACACACACACTGGGAAACTGTTTCACACACTAGGCAACTGTCCCTCTCACACACACACACACACACTGGGAAACAGTCTCACAAACACACACACACAATAGGAAACTGTCTCTCTCTCACACACACACACACAATCACACCCACACACATACACTGGGAAACAGTCTCACACACACACAAACACTGGGAAACTGTCTCACACACTAGGCAACTGTCCCTCTCACACACACACACACACACTGGGAAACAGTCTCACAAACACACACACACAATAGGAAACTGTCTCTCTCTCACACACACACACACACTGGTAACTGTCTCACACACACACACACATTCGAAACTGTCTCACACACACACACATATATTTTCGAAACTGTCTCACAAACAAACACACATTCGCAACTGTCTCACACAAACACATAAACACACACACTGGGAAACTGTCTCACACACACACACGTGCACACAGACATGAGAAAATGTCTCTCACACACACACACACACTGGGAAACTGTCTCACAGGCACTCAAACTGGCAAAATGTCTCATACAAACACACACAGACTAGGAAAATTTCTCACACACACACACTGGGAAACTTTCTCTCACACACACACACACACACACACACTGGGAAAGTGTCTCACACACACACACAATGGCAAACTGTCTCACACACTCATACACACACTCGGAAACTCTCTCTCACACACACACACATTGGGAAATTGTCTCAAACAAACACACACAAACACACTAGTAAACTGTCTCCCACACACACACACACACACACACACACACACACACACACATTGGGAAACTGTCTCACACATACACACACACACCGGGAAACTGTCTCACACACAAACACTGGGAAAATGTCTCTCTCACACAAACACACATACTGGAATACTGTCTGAAACAGACACACACACACAGACTGGGAAACTGTCTCTCTCTTACACACACACACACACACACACTCTGGGAATCTGTCTCTCACACACACACACACACACACACACACACACACACACACTGGGAAACTGTCTCTCACACACACACACAAACACTGGGAAACTGTCTCACACATACACACACACATACTGGGAAACTGTCTTAAACACACACACACACTCTGGGAAACTGTCTCTCACACTCACACACACACTGGGAAACTGTCACACACACACACACACACACACACACTGGGAAACTGTCTCACACATACACACACACACTGGGAAACTGTCTCACACACACACACTGGCAAAATGTCTCTCACAGACACACATACATACTGAGAAACTGTCTCACACACCAACACACACACACACTGGGAAAATGTCTCTCACACTCACACACACACTGGGAAACTGTCTCATCACACACACACTCTGGGAAACTCTCTCACACTCACACACACAGGGAAACTGTCTCACACATACACACACACACAGGGAAACTATCTCACACACACACACTGGGAAAATCTCTCTCTCACACAAACACACATACTGGAATACTGTCTGAAACAGACACACACACACAGACTGGGAAACTGTCTCTCACACACACACACACACACACACACACACTGGGAATCTGTCTCACACAAACACACACACACACACACTGGGAAACTGTCTCTCACACACACACACACACTGGGTAACTGTTTCACATTTACACACACACATACTGGGAATCTGTCTTAAACACAAACACACACACAGACTGGGAAACTGTCTCTCACTCTCACACACACACTGGGAAACGGTCACACTCACACACACACACACACACTGGGAAACTGTCTCACACATACACACACACACTGGGAAACTGTCTCACACACACACACGTGCACACAGACATGAGAAAATGTCTCACACACACACACACACACTGGGAAACTGTCTCACAGGCACTCAAACTGGAAAATGTCTCATACAAACACACACAGACTAGGAAACTTTCTCACACACAAACACTGGGAAACTTTCTCTCTCACACACCCACACACACACACAAACTTGGAAAGTGTCTCACACACACACACACACAATGGCAAACAGTCTCACACAATCATACACACACTCGGAAACTCTCTCACACACACACACATTGGGAAATTGTCTCAAACAAACACAAACATACACACTAGTAAACTGTCTACCCACACACACACACACACACACACACACACACACACACAGGGAAACTGTCTCACACATACACACACACACCGGGAAACTGTCTCACAAACACACTGGGAAACTGTCTCTCTCACACAAACACACATACTGGAATACTGTCTGAAACAGACACACACACACAGACTGGGAAACTGTCTCACACACACACACACACACACACACACACATACACTGGGAATCTGTCTCACACACACACACACACACACACACACACACACACACTGGGAAACTGTCTCTCACACACACACACAATCACTGGGAAACTGTCTCACACGTACACACACACACTGGGAAACTGTCTCACACACACACACACTGGAAAAATGTCTCTCACAGACACACACACATACTGAGAAACTGTCTCACACACAAACACACACACACACTGGGAAAATGTCTCTCACACTCACACACACACTGGGAAACTGTCTCATCAAACACACACTCTGGGAAACTGTCTCACACACACACACATTGGGAAACTGTCTCACACACACACACACACTCTGGGAAACTGTCTCACACACACACACTCTGGGAAACTGTCTCACACACACACAAACACACACACACACACACACACACACATACACTGGGAAACAGTCTCACACACACACAAACACTGGGAAACTGTCTCCCACACTAGGCAACTGTCCCTCTCACACACACACACACACACTGGGAAACAGTCTCACAAACACACACACACAATAGGAAACTGTCTCTCTCTCACACACACACACACACACACACACACTGGTAACTGTCTCACACACACACACACATTCGAAACTGTCTCACACACACACACACATATTTTCGAAACTGTCTCACAAACAAACACACATTCGCAACTGTCTCACACAAACACATAAACACACACACTGGGAAACTGTCTCACACACACACACGTGCACACAGACATGAGAAAATGTCTCACACACACACACACACACACACTGGGAAACTGTCTTACAGGCACTCAAACTGGCAAAATGTCTCATATTAACACACACAGACTAGGAAACTTTCTCACACACACACACTGGGAAACATTCTCTCTCACACACACACACACACACACAAACTGGGAAAGTGTCTCACACACACACACAATGGCAAACTGTCTCACACATTCATACACACACTCGGAAACTCTCTCACACACACACACATTGGGAAATTGTCTCAAACAAACACACACATACACACTAGTAAACTGTCTCCCACACACACACACACACACACACACACACACACACACACACACACACACAGGGAAACTGTCTCACACATACACACACACACGGGGAAACTGTCTCACACACACACACTGGGAAAATGTCTCTCTCAAACAAACACACATACTGGAATACTGTCTGAAACAGACACACACACACAGACTGGGAATCTGTCTCTCTCTCACACACACACACACAGACACACACTGGGAATCTGTCTCTCTCACACACACACACATACACACTGGGAAACTGTCTCTCTCACACACACACACACTGGGTAACTGTCTCACATTTACACACACACATACTGGGAAACTGTCTTAAACACAAACACACACACACACAGGAAAACTGTCTCTCACACTCACACACACACTGGGAAACTTTCACACTCACACACACACACACACACTGGGAAACTGTCTCACACATACACACACACACTGGGAAACTGTCTCACACACACACACGTGCACACAGACATGAAAAAATGTCTCACACACACACACACACACTGGGAAACTGTCTCACAGGCACTCAAACTGGCAAAATGTCTCATACAAACACACACAGACTAGGAAACCTTCTCACACACACACACTGGGAAACTTTCTCTCTCACACACACACACACACAAACTGGGAAAGTGTCTCACACACACACACACAATGGCAAACTGTCTCACACACTCATACACACAATCGGAAACTCTCTCACACACACACACATTGGGAAATTGTCTCAAACAAACACGCACATACACACTAGTAAACTGTCTCCCACACACACACACACACACACACACACACACACACACACACACACACACACTGGGAAAATGTCTCACACACACACACACACACTGGGAAACTGTCTCACACACACACAAACACACACACACACACACACATACACTGGGAAACAGTCTCACACACACACAAACACTGGGAAACTGTCTCACACACTAGGCAACTGTCCCTCTCACACAGACACACACACTGGGAAACTGTCTCACAAACACACACACACAATAGGAAACTGTCTCTCTCTAACACACACACACACACACTGGTAACTGTCTCACACACACACACACACATTCGAAACTGTCTCACACACCCACATATATTTTCGAAACTGTCTCACAAACAAACACACATTCGCAACTGTCTCACACAAACACATAAACACACACACTGGGAAACTGTCTCACACACACACACGTGCACACAGACATGAGAAAATGTCTCTCACACACACACACACACTGGGAAACTGTCTCACAGGCACTCAAACTGGCAAAATGTCTCATACAAACACACACAGACTAGGAAACTTTCTCACACACACACACTGGGAAACTTTCTCTCACACACACACACACAAACACACAAACAGGGAAAGTGTCTCACACACACAGACACACAATTGCAAACTGTCTCACACACTCATGCACACACTCAGAAACTCTCTCACACACACACACATTGGGAAATTGTCTCAAACAAACACACACATACACACTAGTAAACTGTCTCCCACACACACACACACACACACACACACACACAGGGAAACTGTCTCACACATACACACACACACCGGGAAACTGTCTCACACACACACACTGGGAAAATGTCTCTCTCACACAAACACACATACTGGAATACTGTCTGAAACAGACACACACACACAGACTGGGAAACTGTCTCTCACACACACACACACACACACACACACTGGGAAAGTGTCTCTCTCACACAAACAGACACTGGGAAACTGTCTCACATTTACACACACACACACTGGGAAACTGTCTTAAACACAAACACACACACACTGGGCAACTGACTCTCACACTCACACACACACTGGGAAACTGTCACACTCACACACACACACACACACACACTGGAAACTGTCTCACACATACACACACACACTGGGAAACTGTCTCACACACACACACCTGCACACAGACATGAGAAAATGTCTCACACACACACACACACACTGGGAAACTGTCTCACAGGCACTCAAACTGGCAAAATGTCTCATACAAACACACACAGACTAGGAAACTTTCTCACACACACACACTGGGAAACTTTCTCTCACACACACACACACACACACAAACTGGGAAAGTGTCTCACACACACAATGGCAAACTGTCTCACACACTCATACACACAATCGGAAACTCTCTCACACACACACACATTGGGAAATTGTCTCAAACAAACACACACACACACACTAGTAAACTGTCTCCCACACACACACACACACACTCACACACACACTGGGAAACTGTCTCACACACACACGCACACTCTGGGAAACTGTCTCACACACACACACACACACTGGGAAACTGTCTCACACGCACACAAACACACACACACACACACATACAATGGGAAACAGTCTCACACACACACAAATACTGGGAAACTGTCTCCCACACTAGGCAACTGTCCCTCTCACACACACACACACACTGGGAAACAGTCTCACAAACACACACACACAATAGGAAACTGTCTCTCTCTCTCACACACACACACACACTGGTAACTGTCTCACACACACACACACATTCGAAACTGCCTCAAACACACACATATATTTTTGAAACTGTCTCACAAACAAACACACATTCGCAACTGTCTCACACAAACACATAAACACACATAGATAAAAACAAAAAAAACTGCGGATGCTGGAAATCCAAAACAAAAACAGAATTACCTGGAAAAACTCAGCAGGTCTGGCAGCATCGGCGGAGAAGAAAAGAGTTGACGTTTCGAGTCCTCATGACCCTTCGACCCTTTTGTCGAAGGGTCATGAGGACTCGAAACGTCAACTCTTTTCTTCTCCGCCGATGCTGCCAGACCTGCTGAGTTTTTCCACATAAACACACATACTGGGAAACTGTCTCACACACACACACGTGCACACAGACATAAGAATATGTCTCACACACACACACAAACACTGGGAAACTGTCTCACAGGCACTCAAACTGGCAAAATGTCTCATACAAACACACACAGACTAGGAAACTTTCTCACACACACACACTGGGAAACTTTCTCTCCCACACACACACACACAAACTGGGAAAGTGTCTCACACACACACACACACAATGGCAAACTGTCTCACACACTCATACACACACTCGGAAACTCTCTCAGACACACACACATTGGGAAATTGTCTCAAACAAACACACACATACACACTAGTAAACTGTCTCCCACACACACACACACACACACACACACAGGGAAACTGTCTCACACATACACACACACACCGGGAAACTGTCTCACACACACACACTTGGAAAATGTCTCTCTCACACAAACACACATACTGGAATACTGTCTGAAACAGACACACACACACAGACTGGGAAACTGTCTCTCTCACACACACACACACACACACACACACACTGGGAATCTGTCTCACACACACACACACACACTGGGTAACTGTCTCACATTTACACACACACATACTGGGAAACTGTCTCTCACACACACACACACTGGGTAACTGTCTCACATTTACACACACACATACTGGGAAACTGTCTTAAACACAAACACACACACACACTGGGAAAATGTCTCTCACACTCACACACACACTGGGAAAATGTCACACTCACACACACACACACACACACTGGGAAACTGTCTCACACATACACACACACACTGGGAAACTGTCTCACGCACACACACGTGCACACAGACATGAGAAAATGTCTCCCACACACACACACACACGGGGAAACTGTCTCACAGGCACTCAAACTGGCAAAATGTCTCATACAAACACACACAGACTAGGAAACTTTCTCACACACACACACTGGGAAACTTTCTCTCACACACACACACACACACACAAACTGGGAAAGTGTCTCACACACACACACATAAGGGCAAACTGTCTCGCACACTCATACACACACTCGGAAACTCTCTCACACACACACACATTGGGAAATTGTCTCAAACAAGCACACACATACACAGTAGTAAACTGTCTCCCACACACACACACACACACACACACACTGGAAAACTGTCTCACACATACACACACACACTGGGAAACTGTCTCACACAAACACAAACACACACACACACACACACACACATACACTGGGAAACAGTCTCACACACACACAGACACTGGGAAACTGTCTCACACACTAGGCATTTGTCCCTCTCACACAGACACACACACTGGGAAACTGTCTCACAAACACACACACACAATAGGAAACTGTCTCTCTCTCACACACACACACACACTGGTAACTGTCTCTCACACACACACACACATTCGCAACTGTCTCACACAAACACATAAACACAAAGACTGGGAAACTGTCTCACACACACACACGTGCACACAGACATGAGAAAATGTCTCACACACACACACACACTGGGAAATTGTCTCACAGGCACTCAAACTGGCAAAATGTCTCATACAAACACACACAGACTAGGAAACTTTCTCACACACACACACTGGGAAACTTTCTCTCACACACACACACACACACACACACAAACTGGGAAAGTGTCTCACACACACACACACACACAATGGCAAACTGTCTCACACACTCATACACACACTCGGAAACTCTCTCACACACACACACACATTGGGAAATTGTCTCAAACAAACACACACATACACACTAGTAAACTGTCTCCCACACACACACACACACACACACACACACACACACACACACAGGGAAATTGTCTCACACATACACACACACACCGGGAAACTGTCTCACACACACACACTGGGAAAATGTCTCTCTTACACAAACACACATACTGGAATACTGTCTGAAACAGACACACACACACAGACTGGGAAACTGTCTCTCACACACACACACACACACACACTGGGAATCTGTCTCACACACACACACACACACACACACACACACTGGGAAACTGTCTCTCACACACACACACACACTGGGTAACTGTCTCACATTTACACACACACATACTGGGAAACTGTCTTAAACACAAACACACACACACACTGGGCAACTGTCTCTCACACGCACACACACACCGGGAAACTGTCACACTCACACACACACACACACACACACTGGGAAACTGTCTCACACATACACACACACACTGGGAAACTGTCTCACACACACGCACGTGCACACAGACATGAGAAAATGTCTCACACACACACACATACTGGGAAACTGTCTCACAGGCACTCAAACTGGCAAAATGTCTCATACAAACACACACAGACTAGGAAACTTTCTCACACACACACACTGGGAAACTTTCTCTCACACACACACACACACAAACTGGGAAAGTGTCTCACACACACACACACACAATGGCAAACTGTCTCACACACTCATACACACAATCGGAAACTCTCTCACACACACACACATTGGGAAATTGTCTCAAACACACACACACATACACACTAGTAAACTGTCTCCCACACACACACACACAAACACAGACTGGGAAACTGTCACACACACACACACACACACTGGGAAACTGTCTCACACACACACGCACACTGCGGGAAACTGTCTCACACACACACACACACTGGGAAACTGTCTCACACGCACACAAACACACACACACACACATACACTTGGAAACAGTCTCACACACACATAAACACTGGGAAACTGTCTCCCACACTAGGCAACTGTCCCTCTCACACACACACACACACTGGGAAACAGTCTCACAAACACACACACACAATAGGAAACTGTCTCTCTCTCTCACACACACACACACACTGGTAACTGTCTCTCACACACACACACATTCGAAACTGCCTCAAACACACACATATATTTTTTAAACTGTCTCACAAACAAACACACATTCGCAACTGTCTCACACAAACACATAAACACACATACTGGGAAACTGTCTCACACACACACACGTGCACACAGACATAAGAATATGTCTCACACACACACACACACACTGGGAAACTGTCTCACAGGCACTCAAACTGGCAAAATGTCTCATACAAACATACACAGACTAGGAAACTTTCTCACACACACACACTGGGAAACTTTCTCTCCCACACACACACACACAAACTGGGAAAGTGTCTCACACACACACACACACAATGGCAAACTGTCTCACACACTCATACACACACTCGGAAACTCTCTCAGACACACACACATTGGGAAATTGTCTCAAACAAACACACACATACACACTAGTAAACTGTCTCCCACACACACACACACACACACACACACAGGGAAACTGTCTCACACATACACACACACACCGGGAAACTGTCTCACACACACACACTTGGAAAATGTCTCTCTCACACAAACACACATACTGGAATACTGTCTGAAACAGACACACACACACAGACTGGGAAACTGTCTCTCTCACACACACACACACACACACACACACACACACACTGGGAATCTGTCTCACACACACACACACACACTGGGTAACTGTCTCACATTTACACACACACATACTGGGAAACTGTCTCTCACACACACACACACACTGGGTAACTGTCTCACATTTACACACACACATACTGGGAAACTGTCTTAAACACAAACACACACACACACTGGGAAAATGTCTCTCACACTCACACACACACTGGGAAAATGTCACACTCACACACACACACACACACTGGGAAACTGTCTCACACATACACACACACACTGGGAAACTGTCTCACGCACACACACGTGCACACAGACATGACAAAATGTCTCACACACACACACACACTGGGAAACTGTCTCACAGGCACTCAAACTGGCAAAATGTCTCATACAAACACACACAGACTAGGAAACTTTCTCACACACACACACTGGGAAACTTTCTCTCACACACACACACACACACACAAACTGGGAAAGTGTCTCACACACACACACATAAGGGCAAACTGTCTCGCACACTCATACACACACTCGGAAACTCTCTCACACACACACACACATTGGGAAATTGTCTCAAACAAGCACACACATACACAGTAGTAAACTGTCTCCCACACACACACACACACACACACACACACAAACACACACTGGAAAACTGTCTCACACATACACACACACACTGGGAAACTGTCTCACACAAACACAAACACACACACACACACACACATACACTGGGAAACAGTCTCACACACACACAAACACTGGGAAACTGTCTCACACACTAGGCATTTGTCCCTCTCACACAGACACACACACTGGGAAACTGTCTCACAAACACACACACACAATAGGAAACTGTCTCTCTCTCACACACACACACACACTGGTAACTGTCTCTCACACACACACACACATTCGCAACTGTCTCACACAAACACATAAACACAAAGACTGGGAAACTGTCTCACACACACACACGTGCACACAGACATGAGAAAATGTCTCACACACACACACACACTGGGAAATTGTCTCACAGGCACTCAAACTGGCAAAATGTCTCATACAAACACACACAGACTAGGAAACTTTCTCACACACACACACTGGGAAACTTTCTCTCTCTCACACACACACACACACACACAAACTGGGAAAGTGTCTCACACACACACACACACACAATGGCAAACTGTCTCACACACTCATACACACACTCGGAAACTCTCTCACACACACACACACATTGGGAAATTGTCTCAAACAAACACACACATACACACTAGTAAACTGTCTCCCACACACACACACACACACACACACACACACACACACACACACAGGGAAATTGTCTCACACATACACACACACACCGGGAAACTGTCTCACACACACACACTGGGAAAATGTCTCTCTCACACAAACACACATACTGGAATACTGTCTGAAACAGACACACACACACAGACTGGGAAACTGTCTCTCACACACACACACACACACACACTGGGAATCTGTCTCACACACACACACACACACACACACACACACTGGGAAACTGTCTCTCACACACACACACACACTGGGTAACTGTCTCACATTTACACACACACATACTGGGAAACTGTCTTAAACACAAACACACACACACACTGGGCAACTGTCTCTCACACGCACACACACACCGGGAAACTGTCACACTCACACACACACACACACACACTGGGAAACTGTCTCACACATACACACACACACTGGGAAACTGTCTCACACACACGCACGTGCACACAGACATGAGAAAATGTCTCACACACACACACATACTGGGAAACTGTCTCACAGGCACTCAAACTGGCAAAATGTCTCATACAAACACACACAGACTAGGAAACTTTCTCACACACACACACTGGGAAACTTTCTCTCACACACACACACACACAAACTGGGAAAGTGTCTCACACACACACACACACAATGGCAAACTGTCTCACACACTCATACACACAATCGGAAACTCTCTCACACACACACACATTGGGAAATTGTCTCAAACACACACACACATACACACTAGTAAACTGTCTCCCACACACACACACACAAACACAGACTGGGAAACTGTCACACACACACACACACACACTGGGAAACTGTCTCACACACACACGCACACTGCGGGAAACTGTCTCACACACACACACACACTGGGAAACTGTCTCACACGCACACAAACACACACACACACACATACACTTGGAAACAGTCTCACACACACATAAACACTGGGAAACTGTCTCCCACACTAGGCAACTGTCCCTCTCACACACACACACACACTGGGAAACAGTCTCACAAACACACACACACAATAGGAAACTGTCTCTCTCTCTCACACACACACACACACTGGTAACTGTCTCTCACACACACACACATTCGAAACTGCCTCAAACACACACATATATTTTTTAAACTGTCTCACAAACAAACACACATTCGCAACTGTCTCACACAAACACATAAACACACATACTGGGAAACTGTCTCACACACACACACGTGCACACAGACATAAGAATATGTCTCACACACACACACACACACTGGGAAACTGTCTCACAGGCACTCAAACTGGCAAAATGTCTCATACAAACATACACAGACTAGGAAACTTTCTCACACACACACACTGGGAAACTTTCTCTCCCACACACACACACACAAACTGGGAAAGTGTCTCACACACACACACACACAATGGCAAACTGTCTCACACACTCATACACACACTCGGAAACTCTCTCAGACACACACACATTGGGAAATTGTCTCAAACAAACACACACATACACACTAGTAAACTGTCTCCCACACACACACACACACACACACACACAGGGAAACTGTCTCACACATACACACACACACCGGGAAACTGTCTCACACACACACACTTGGAAAATGTCTCTCTCACACAAACACACATACTGGAATACTGTCTGAAACAGACACACACACACAGACTGGGAAACTGTCTCTCTCACACACACACACACACACACACACACACACACTGGGAATCTGTCTCACACACACACACACACACTGGGTAACTGTCTCACATTTACACACACACATACTGGGAAACTGTCTCTCACACACACACACACACTGGGTAACTGTCTCACATTTACACACACACATACTGGGAAACTGTCTTAAACACAAACACACACACACACTGGGAAAATGTCTCTCACACTCACACACACACTGGGAAAATGTCACACTCACACACACACACACACACTGGGAAACTGTCTCACACATACACACACACACTGGGAAACTGTCTCACGCACACACACGTGCACACAGACATGACAAAATGTCTCTCACACACACACACACTGGGAAACTGTCTCACAGGCACTCAAACTGGCAAAATGTCTCATACAAACACACACAGACTAGGAAACTTTCTCACACACACACACTGGGAAACTTTCTCTCACACACACACACACACACACAAACTGGGAAAGTGTCTCACACACACACACATAAGGGCAAACTGTCTCGCACACTCATACACACACTCGGAAACTCTCTCACACACACACACACATTGGGAAATTGTCTCAAACAAGCACACACATACACAGTAGTAAACTGTCTCCCACACACACACACACACACACACACACACACACACACACAAACACACACTGGAAAACTGTCTCACACATACACACACACACTGGGAAACTGTCTCACACAAACACAAACACACACACACACACACACATACACTGGGAAACAGTCTCACACACACACAAACACTGGGAAACTGTCTCACACACTAGGCAATTGTCCCTCTCACACAGACACACACACTGGGAAACTGTCTCACAAACACACACACACAATAGGAAACTGTCTCTCTCTCACACACACACACACACTGGTAACTGTCTCTCACACACACACACACATTCGCAACTGTCTCACACAAACACATAAACACACAGACTGGGAAACTGTCTCACACACACACACGTGCACACAGACATGAGAAAATGTCTCACACACACACACACACTGGGAAATTGTCTCACAGGCACTCAAACTGGCAAAATGTCTCATACAAACACACACAGACTAGAAAACTTTCTCACACACACACACTGGGAAACTTTCTCTCACACACACACACACACACACACAAACTGGGAAAGTGTCTCACACACACACACACACAATGGCAAACTGTCTCACACACTCATACACACACTCGGAAACTCTCTCACACACACACACACATTGGGAAATTGTCTCAAACAAACACACACATACACACTAGTAAACTGTCTCCCACACACACACACACACACACACACACACACACACACACACACACAGGGAAACTGTCTCACACATTCACACACACACCGGGAAACTGTCTCACACACACACACTGGGAAAATGTCTCTCTCACACAAACACACATACTGGAATACTGTCTGAAACAGACACACACACACAGACTGGGAAACTGTCTCTCACACACACACACACACACACACTGGGAATCTGTCTCACACACACACACACACACACACACACACACACACACTGGGAAACTGTCTCTCACACACACACACACACTGGGTAACTGTCTCACATTTACACACACACATACTGGGAAACTGTCTTAAACACAAACACACACACACACTGGGCAACTGTCTCTCACACGCACACACACACCGGGAAACTGTCACACTCACACACACACATACACACACTGGGAAACTGTCTCACACATACACATACACACTGGGAAACTGTCTCACACACACGCACCTGCACACAGACATGAGAAAATGTCTCACACACACACACATACTGGGAAACTGTCTCACAGGCACTCAAACTGGCAAAATGTCTCATACAAACACACACAGACTAGGAAACTTTCTCACACACACACACTGGGAAACTTTCTCTCACACACACACACACACAATGGCAAACTGTCTCACACACTCATACACACAATCGGAAACTCTCTCACACACACACACATTGGGAAATTGTCTCAAACAAACACACACATACACACTAGTAAACTGTCTCCCACACACACACACACAAACACAGACTGGGAAACTGTCACACACACACACACACACACACTGGGAAACTGTCTCACACACACACGCACACTGCGGGAAACTGTCTCACACACACACACACACTGGGAAACTGTCTCACACGCACACAAACACACACACACACACATACACTTGGAAACAGTCTCACACACACATAAACACTGGGAAACTGTCTCCCACACTAGGCAACTGTCCCTCTCACACACACACACACACTGGGAAACAGTCTCACAAACACACACACACAATAGGAAACTGTCTCTCTCTCTCACACACACACACACTGGTAACTGTCTCACACACACACACACATTCGAAACTGTCTCAAACACACACATATATTTTCGAAACTGTCTCACAAACAAACACACATTCGCAACTGTCTCACACAAACACATAAACACACACACTGGGAAACTGTCTCACACACACACACGTGCACACAGACATGAGAAAAAGTCTCACACACACACACACACTGGGAAACTGTCTCACAGGCACTCAAACTGGCAAAATGTCTCATACAAACAAACACAGACTAGGAAACTTTCTCACACACACACACTGGGAATCTTTCTCTCTCACACACACACACACACACACACAAACTGGGAAAGTGTCTCACGCACACACACACACAATGGCAAACTGTCTCACACACTCATACACACACTCAGAAACTCTCTCACACACACACACATTGGGAAATTGTCTCAAACAAACACACACATACACACTAGTAAACTGTCTCCCACACACACACACACACACACACACACGCACACACACACACAGGGAAACTGTCTCACACATACACACACACACCGGGAAACTGTCTTACACACACACACTGGGAAAATGTCTCTCTCACACAAACACAAATACTGGAATACTGTCTGAAACAGACACACACACACAGACTGGGAAACTGTCTCTCACACACACACACACACACACACACACTGGGAATCTGTCTCACACACACACACAAACACACACATTGGGAAACTGTCTCTCACACACACACACACACTGGGTAACTGTCTCACATTTACACACACACATACTGGGAAACTGTCTTAAACACAAACACACACACACACTGGGCAACTGTCTCTCACACGCACACACACACTGGGAAACTGTCACACTCACACACACACACACACACACACTGGGAAACTGTCTCACACATACTCACACACACACTGGGAAACGGTCTCACACACACACACGTGCACACAGACATGAGAAAATGTCTCACACACACACACACACTGGGAAACTGTCTCACAGGCACTCAAACTGGCAAAATGTCTCATACAAACACACACAGACTAGGAAACTTTCTCACACACACACACTGGGAAACTTTCTCTCTCACACACACACACACACACACACAAACTGGGAAAGTGTCTCACACACACACACACACAATGGCAAACTGTCTCACACACTCATACACAAACTCAGAAACTCTCTCACACACACACACATTGGGAAATTGTCTCAAACAAACACACACATACACACTAGAAAACTGTCTCCCCCACACACACACACACACACACACACACACACACACACACACACTGGGAATCTGTCTCACACACATACACACACACACACACACACTGGGAAACTGTCTCTCACACACACACACACACTGGGTAACTGTCTCACATTTACACACACACATACTGGGAAACTGTCTTAAACACAAACACACACACACACTGGGCAACTGTCTCTCACACGCACACACACACTGGGAAACTGTCACACTCACACACACCCACACACACACTGGGAAACTGTCTCACACATACACACACACACTGGGAAACGGTCTCACACACACACACGTGCACACAGACATGAGAAATTGTCTCACACACACACACACACTGGGAAACTGTCTCACAGGCACTCAGACTGGCAAAATGTCTCATACAAACACACACAGACTAGGAAACTTTCTCAGTCACACACACTGGGAAACTTTCTCTCACACACACACACACACAAACTGGGAAAGTGTCTCACACACACACACACACAATGGCAAACTGTCTCACACACTCATACACACACTCAGAAACTCTCTCACACACAAACACATTGGGAAATTTTCTCAAACAAACACACACCTACACACTAGTAAACTGTCTCCCACACACACACACACACACACACACACACACACACACAGACTGGGAAACTGTCACACACACACACACACACACTGGGAAACTGTCTCACACACACATGCACACTCCGGGAAACTGTCTCACACACACACACACACTGGGAAACTGTCTCACACGCACACAAACACACACACACACACACATACAATGCGAAACAGTCTCACACACACACAAACACTGGGAAACTGTCTCCCACACTAGGCAACTGTACCTCTCACACACACACACACACTGGGAAACAGTCTCACAAACACACACACACAATAGGAAACTGTCTCTCTCTCTCACACACACACACACTGGTAACTGTCTCACACATACACACACATTCGAAACTGTCTCAAACACACACATATATTTTTGAAACTGTCTCACAAACAAACACACATTCGCAACTGTCTCACACAAACACATAAACACACACACTGGGAAACTGTCTCACACACACACACGTGCACACAGACATGAGAAAATGTCTCACACACACACACACACTGGGAAACTGTCTCACAGGCACTCAAACTGGCAAAATGTCTCATAAAAACACACACAGACTAGGAAACTTTCTCACACACACACACTGGGAAACTTTCTCTCTCACACACACACACACACACACAAACTGGGAAAGTGTCTCACACACACACACACACAATGGCAAACTGTCTCAGACACTCATACACACACTCGGAAACTCTCTCACACACACACACACATTGGGAAATTGTCTCAAACAAACACACACATACACACTAGTAAACTGTCTCCCACACACACACACACACACACACACACACACACAGGGAAACTGTCTCACATGTACACACACACACCGGGAAACTGTCTCACACACACACACTGTGAAAATGTCTCTCTCACACAAACACACATACTGGAATACTGTCTGAAACAGACACACACACACAGACTGGGAAACTGTCTCTCTCTCACACACACACACACACACACTGGGAATCTGTCTCCCACACACACACACACACACACTGGGAAACTGTTTCTCACACACACACACACACTGGGTAACTGTCTCACATTTACACACACACACACTGGGAAACTGTCTTAAACACAAACACACACACACAGTGGGAAACTGTCTCTCACACTCGCACACACACTGGGAAACTGTCACACTCACACACACACACACACAATGGGAAACTGTCTCACACATACACACACACACTGGGAAACTGTCTCACACACACACACGTGCACACAGACATGAGAAAATGTCTCACACACACACACACACACACTGGGAAACTGTCTCACAGGCACTCAAACTGGCAAAATGTCTCATACAAACACACACAGACTAGGAAACTTTCTCACACACACACACTGGGAAACTTTCTCTCTCACACACACACACACACACACAAACTGGGAAAGTGTCTCACACACACACACACAATGGCAAACTGTCTCACACACTCATACACACACTCCGAAACTCTCTCACACACACACACATTGGGAAATTGTCTCAAACAAACACACACATACAGACTAGTAAACTGTCTCCCCCCCCCCCCCCCCACACACACACACACACACACACACACACACACACAGGGAAACTGTCTCACACATACACACGCACACCGGGAAACTGTCTCACACACACACACTGGGAAACTGTCTCTCTCACACAAGCACACATACTGGAATACTGTCTGAAACAGACACACACACACACACATACACTGGGAAACTGTCTCACACACACACACTGGGAAAATGTCTCTCACAGACACACACACATACTGAGAAACTGTCTCACACACAAACACACACACACACTGGGAAAATGTCTCTCACACTCACACACACACTGGGAAACTGTCTCATCACACACACACTCTGGGAAACTGTCTCACACACACACACACACACTCTGGGAAACTGTCTCACACACACACACACACTGGGAAACTGTCTCACACACACACAAACACACACACACACACACATAGACTGGGAAACAGTCTCACACACACACAAACACTGGGAAACTGTCTCCCACACTAGGCAACTGTCCCTCTCACACAGACACACACACTGGGAAACTGTCTCACAAACACACACAAGCAATAGGAAACTGTCTCTCTCTCACACACACACACACACACACTGGTAACTCTCTCACACACACACACACATTCGAAACTGTCTCAGACACACACACATATATTTTCGAAACTGTCTCACAAACAAACACACATTCACAACTGTCTCACACAAACGCATAAACACACACACTGGGAAACTGTCTCACACACACACACGTGCACACAGACATGAGAAAATGTCTCACACACACACACACTGGGAAACTGTCTCACAGGCACTCAAACTGCCAAAATGTCTCATACAAACACACACAGACTAGGAAACTTTCTCACAGACACACACTGGGAAACTTTCTCTCTCACACACACACACACAAACTGGGAAAGTGTCTCACACACACACACACACAATGGCAAACTGTCTCACACACTCATACACACACTCGGAAACTCTCTCACCCACACACACACACATTGGGAAATTGTCTCAAACAAACACAAACATACACACTAGTAAACTGACTCCCACACACACACACACACACACACGCACACACACACACAAAGGGAAACTGTCTCACACATACACACACACACCGGGAAACTGTCTCACACACACACACTGGGAAAATGTCTCTCTCACACAAACACACATACTGGAATACTGTCTGAAACAGACACACACACACAGACTGGGAAACTGTCTCTCTCAAACACACACACACACACACACTGGGAATCTGTCTCACACACACACACACACACACACACACTGTCAAACTGTCTCTCACACACACACACACACTGGGTAACTGTCTCACATTTACACACACACATACTGGGAAACTGTCTTAAACACAAACACACACACACACTGGGCAACTGTCTCTCACACTCACACAGACACTGGGAAACTGTCACACTCACACACACACACACACACTGGGAAACTGTCTCACACATACACACACACTGGGAAACTGTTTCACACACACACACGTGCACTCAGACATGAGAAAATGTCTCACACACACACACAAACTGGGAAACTGTCTCACAGGCACTCAAACTGGCAAAGTGTCTCATACAAACACAAACAGACTAGGAAACTTTCTCACACACACACACTGGGAAACTTTCTCTCTCTCACACACACACACACACAAACTGGGAAAGTGTCTCACACACACACACACACACAATGGCAAACTGTCTCACACACTCATACACACACTCAGAAACTCTCTCACACACACACACATTGGGATATTGTCTCAAACAAACACACACATACACACTAGTAAACTGTCTCCCACACACACACACACACACACACACACACACACACACACACACACAGGGAAACTGTCTCCCACATGCACACACACACCGGGAAACTGTCTTACACACACACAATGGGAAACTGTCTCTCTCACACAAACACACATACTGGAATACTGTCTGAAACAGACACACACACACAGAATGGGAAACTGTCTCACACACACACACACACACACACTGGGAATCTGTCTCACACACAGACACACACACACACACACACACACACACACACACACACACACACACACACACTGGGAAACCGTCTCTCACACACACACACAAACACTGGGAAACTGTCTCACACATACACACACACATACTGGGAAACTGTCTTAAACACACACACACACTGGGAAACTGTCTCTCACACTCACACACACACTGGGAAACTGTCACACACACACACACACACACACACACACTGGGAAACTGTCTCACACATACACACACACACTGGGAAACTGTCTCACACACACACACTGGCGAAATGTCTCTCATAGACACACACACATACTGAGAAACTGTCTCACACACAAACACACACACACACTGGGAAACTGTCTCTCACACTCACACACACACAGGGAAACTGTTTCATCACACACACACTCTGGGAAACTCTCTCACACACACACACACACACACTGGGAAACTGTCTCACACACACACACACACTCTGGGAAACTGTCTCACACACACACACACAGGGAAACTGTCTCACACACACACAAACACACACACACACCCACACATACACTGGGAAACAGTCTCACACACACACAAACACTGGGAAACTTTCTCCCACACTAGGAAACTGTCCCTCTCACACAGACACACACACTGGGAAACAGTCTCACAAACACACACACACAATAGGAAACTGTCTCTCTCTCACACACACACACACAGGTAACTGTCTCACACACACACACACATTCGAAACTGTCTCACACACACACACATATATTTTCGAAACTGTCTCACAAACAAACACACATTCGCAACTGTCTCACACAAACACATAATCACACACACTGGGAAAATGTCTCACACACACACACGTGCACACAGACATGAGAAAATGTCTCACACACACACACACACACTGGGAAACTGTCTCACAGTCACTCAAACTGGCAAAATGTCTCATACAAACACACACAGACTAGGAAACTTTCTCACACACACACACTGGGAAACTTTCTCTCACACACACACACACACACACACACAAACTGGGAAAGTGTCTCACACACACACACACACAATGGCAAACTGTCTCACACACTCATACACACACTCAGAAACTCTCTCACACACACACACATTGGGAAATTGTCTCAAAAAAACAGACACATACACACTAGTAAACTGTCTCCCACACACACACACACGCACACACACACACACACACACACACACACACACACACAGGGAAACTGTCTCACACATACACACACACACCGGGAAACTGTCTCACACACACACACTTGGAAAATGTCTCTCTCACACAAACACACATACTGGAATACTGTCTGAAACAGACACACACACACAGACAGGGAAACTGTCTTACACACAGACACACTGGGAATCTGTCTCTCTCACACACACACACACACTGGGAAACTGTCTCTCTCACACACACACTGGGTAACTGTCTCACTTTTACACACACACATACTGGGAAACTGTCTTAAACACACACACTGGGAAAATGTCTCTCACAGACACAAACACACATACTGAGAAACTGTCTCACACACAAACACACACACACACTGGGAAACTGTCTCTCACACTCATACAAACACTGCGAAACTGTCTCATCACACACACACTCTGGGAAACTGTCTCACACACACACACACACACAATGGGAAGCTGTCTCACACACACACACACACACACTGGGAAACTGTCTCACACACACACACACACTGGGAAACTGTCTCACACACACACACACACACACACACACAAACACACACACACACACACACACATACACTGGGAAACAGTCTCACACATACACAGACACTGGGAAACTATCTCACACACTAGGCAACTGTCCCTCTCACACAGACACACACACTGGGAAACTCTCTCTCAAACACACGCACACACTGGTAACTGTCTCACACACACACACACACATTCGAAACTGTCTCACACACACACACATATTTTCGAAACTGTCTCACAAACAAACACACATTCGCAACTGTCTCACACAAACACATAAACACACACACTGGGAAACTGTCTCACACACACACACGTGCACACAGACATGAGAAAATGTCTCTCACACACACACACACACTGGGAAACTGTCTCACAGGCACTCAAACTGGCAAAATGTCTCATACAAACACACACAGACTAGGAAACTTTCTCAAACACACACACTGGGAAACTTTTCACACACACACACACACACACACAAACTGGGAAAGTGTCTCACACACACACACGATGGCAAACTGTCTCACACAATCATACACACACTGGGAAACTCTCTCACAAAAACACACATTGGGTAATTGTCTCAAACAAACACACACATACACACTAGTAAACTGTCTCCCACACACACACACACACACACACACACACACACTCACACAGGGAAACTGTCTCACACATACACACACACACCAGGAAACTGTCTCACACACACACACTGGGAAAATGTCTCTCAAACACAAACACACATACTGGAATACTGTCTGAAACAGACACACACACACAGACTGGGAAACTGTCTTACACACACACACACACACACACACACTGGGAATCTGTCTCACACACACACACACACACACACACACACACACACACACAATCACTGGGAAACTGTCTCACACATACACACACACACTGGGAACTTGTCTCACATACACACACTGGGAAAATGTCTCTCACAGACACACACACATACTGAGAAACTGTCTCACACACAAACACAAACACACACTGGGAAAATGTCTCTCACACTCACACACACACTGGGAAACTGTCTCATCACACACACACTCTGGGAAACTGTCTCACACACACACACACACACATTGGGAAACTGTCTCACACACACACAAACATTCTGGGAAACTGTCTCACACACACACACACACACTGGGAAACTGTCTCACACACACACAAACACACACACACACACACATACACTGGGAAACAGTCTCACACACACACAAACACTGGGAAACTGTCTCTCACACACACACACAAACACTGGGAAACTGTCTCACACATACACACACACATACTGGGAAACTGTCTTAAACACACACACACACTGGGAAACTGTCTCTCACACTCACACACACACTGGGAAACTGTCACACACACACACACACACACACACACTGGGAAACTGTCTCACACATTCACACACACACTGTGGGAAATTGTCTCACACACACACACTGGCGAAATGTCTCTCATAGACACACACACATACTGAGAAACTGTCTCACACACAAACACACACACACACTGGGAAACTGTCTCTCACACTCACACACACACAGGGAAACTGTTTCATCACACACACACTCTGGGAAACTCTCTCACACACACACACACACACTGGGAAACTGTCTCACACACACACACACACTCTGGGAAACTGTCTCACACACACACACACAGGGAAACTGTCTCACACACACACAAACACACACACACACCCACACATACACTGGGAAACAGTCTCACACACACACAAACACTGGGAAACTTTCTCCCACACTAGGAAACTGTCCCTCTCACACAGACACACACACTGGGAAACAGTCTCACAAACACACACACACAATAGGAAACTGTCTCTCTCTCACACACACACACACAGGTAACTGTCTCACACACACACACACATTCGAAACTGTCTCACACACACACACATATATTTTCGAAACTGTCTCACAAACAAACACACATTCGCAACTGTCTCACACAAACACATAAACACACACACTGGGAAAATGTCTCACACACACACACGTGCACACAGACATGAGAAAATGTCTCACACACACACACACACACTGGGAAACTGTCTCACAGTCACTCAAACTGGCAAAATGTCTCATACAAACACACACAGACTAGGAAACTTTCTCACACACACACACTGGGAAACTTTCTCTCACACACACACACACACACACACAAACTGGGAAAGTGTCTCACACACACACACACACAATGGCAAACTGTCTCACACACTCATACACACACTCAGAAACTCTCTCACACACACACACATTGGGAAATTGTCTCAAAAAAACAGACACATACACACTAGTAAACTGTCTCCCACACACACACACACGCACACACACACACACACACACACACACACACACACAGGGAAACTGTCTCACACATACACACACACACCGGGAAACTGTCTCACACACACACACTTGGAAAATGTCTCTCTCACACAAACACACATACTGGAATACTGTCTGAAACAGACACACACACACAGACAGGGAAACTGTCTTACACACAGACACAATGGGAATCTGTCTCTCACACACACACACACACACTGGGAAACTGTCTCTCTCACACACACACTGGGTAACTGTCTCACTTTTACACACACACATACTGGGAAACTGTCTTAAACACACACACTGGGAAAATGTCTCTCACAGACACAAACACACATACTGAGAAACTGTCTCACACACAAACACACACACACACTGGGAAACTGTCTCTCACACTCATACAAACACTGCGAAACTGTCTCATCACACACACACTCTGGGAAACTGTCTCACACACACACACACACACAATGGGAAGCTGTCTCTCACACACACACACACACACTGGGAAACTGTCTCACACACACACACACACTGGGAAACTGTCTCACACACACACACACACACACACACAAACACACACACACACACACACACATACACTGGGAAACAGTCTCACACATACACAGACACTGGGAAACTATCTCACACACTAGGCAACTGTCCCTCTCACACAGACACACACACTGGGAAACTCTCTCTCAAACACACGCACACACTGGTAACTGTCTCACACACACACACACACATTCGAAACTGTCTCACACACACACACATATTTTCGAAACTGTCTCACAAACAAACACACATTCGCAACTGTCTCACACAAACACATAAACACACACACTGGGAAACTGTCTCACACACACACACGTGCACACAGACATGAGAAAATGTCTCTCACACACACACACACACTGGGAAACTGTCTCACAGGCACTCAAACTGGCAAAATGTCTCATACAAACACACACAGACTAGGAAACTTTCTCAAACACACACACTGGGAAACTTTTCACACACACACACACACACACACAAACTGGGAAAGTGTCTCACACACACACACGATGGCAAACTGTCTCACACAATCATACACACACTGGGAAACTCTCTCACAAAAACACACATTGGGTAATTGTCTCAAACAAACACACACATACACACTAGTAAACTGTCTCCCACACACACACACACACACACACACACACACACTCACACAGGGAAACTGTCTCACACATACACACACACACCAGGAAACTGTCTCACACACACACACTGGGAAAATGTCTCTCAAACACAAACACACATACTGGAATACTGTCTGAAACAGACACACACACACAGACTGGGAAACTGTCTTACACACACACACACACACACACACACTGGGAATCTGTCTCACACACACACACACACACACACACACACACACACACACACACACACACACACAATCACTGGGAAACTGTCTCACACATACACACACACACTGGGAACTTGTCTCACATACACACACTGGGAAAATGTCTCTCACAGACACACACACATACTGAGAAACTGTCTCACACACAAACACAAACACACACTGGGAAAATGTCTCTCACACTCACACACACACTGGGAAACTGTCTCATCACACACACACTCTGGGAAACTGTCTCACACACACACACACACACATTGGGAAACTGTCTCACACACACACAAACATTCTGGGAAACTGTCTCACACACACACACACACACTGGGAAACTGTCTCACACACACACAAACACACACACACACACACATACACTGGGAAACAGTCTCACACACACACAAACACTGGGAAACTGTCTCCCACACTAGGCAACTGTCCCTCTCACACAGACACACACACTGGGAATCAGTCTCACAAACACACACACACAATAGGAAACTGTCTCTCTCTCACACACACACACACACTGGTAACTGTCTCACACACACACACACATTCGAAACTGTCTCACACACACACACATATATTTTTGAAACTGTCTCAAAAACAAACACACATTCGCAACTGTCTCACACAAACACATAAACACACACACTGGGAAACTGTCTCACACACACACACGTGCACACAGACATGAGAAAATGTCTCACACACACACACACACTGGGAAACTGTCTCACAGGCACTCAAACTGGCAAAATGTCTCATACAAAGACACACAGACTAGGAAACTTTCTCACACACACACACTGGGAAACTTTCTCTCTCACACACACACACACACACAAACTGGGAAAGTGTCTCACACACACACACAATGGCAAACTGTCTCACACACTCATACACACACTCGGAAACTCTCTCACACACACACACATTGGGAAATTGTCTCAAACAAACACACACATACACACTAGTAAACTGTCTCCCACACACACACACACACACACTCACACACACACACACACACACACACACACAGGGAAACTGTCTCACACATACACACACACACCGGGAAACTGTCTCACACACACACACAGGGAAAATGTCTCTCTCACACAAACACACATACTGGAATACTGTCTGAAACAGACACACACACACAGACTGGGAAACTGTCTCTCTCTCTCACACACACACACACACACACACACACTGGGAATCTGTCTCACACACACACGCACACACACACACACTGGGAAACTGTCTCACATACACACACACACTGGGTAACTGTCTCACAATTACAAACACACATACTGGGAAACTGTCTTAAACACATACACACACACACTGGGCAACTGTCCCTCACACTCACACAGGCACAGGGAAACTGTCACACTCACACACACACACACACACACTGGGAAACTGTCTCACACATACACACACACACTGGGAAACTGTCTCACACACACACACGTGCACACAGACATGAGAAAATGTCTCACACACACACACACACACTGGGAAACTGTCTCACAGGCACTCAAACTGGCAAAATGTCTCATACAAACACACACAGACTAGGAAACTTTCTCACACACACACACTGGGAAACTTTCTCTCTCACACACACACACACACAGAAACTGGGAAAGTGTCTCACACACACACACACACACAATGGCAAACTGTCTCACACACTCATACACACACTCATAAACTCTCTCACACACACACACATTGGGAAATTGTCTCAAACAAACACGTACATACACACTAGTAAACTGTCTCCCACACACACACACACACACACACACACACAGGGAAACTGTCTCTCACATACACACACACACCGGGAAACTGTCTCACACACACACACTGGGAAACTGTCTCTCTCACACAAACACACATACTGGAATACTGTCTGAAACAGACACACACACACAGAATGGGAAACTGTCTCACACACACACACACACACACACACAAACTGGGAACTCTCTCACACACACACACACACACACACAAACTGGGAAACTGTCTCTCACACACACACACAAACACTGGGAAACTGTCTCACACATGCACACACACATACTGTGAAACTGTTTTAAACAAACACACACACACTGGGAAACTGTCTCTCACACTCACACACACACTGGGAAACTGTCACACACACACACACACACATACACACACACTGGGAAACTGTCTCACACATACACACACACACTGGGAAACTGTCTCACACACACACACTGGCGAAATGTCTCTCATAGACACACACACATACTGAGAAACTGTCTCACACACAAACACACACACACTGGGAAACTGTCTCTCACACTCACACACACACTGGGAAACTGTCTCATCACACACACAATCTGGGAAACTCTCTCTCACACATACACACACACTGGGAAACTGTCTCTCTCACACACACACACACTCTGGGAAACTGTCTCACACACACACACACAGGGAAACTGTCTCACACACACATAAACACACACACACACACACACATACACTGGGAAACAGTCTCACACACACACAAACACTGGGAAACTGTCTCCCACACTAGGCAACTGTCCCTCTCACACAGACACACACACTGGGAAACAGTCTCACAAACACACACACACAATAGGAAACTGTCCCTCTCTCACACTCACACACACACTGGGAAACTGTCTCATCACACACACACACTGGTAACTGTCTCACACACACACACACATTCGAAACTGTCTCACACACACACACATATTTTCGAAACTGTCTCACAAACAAACACACATTCGCAACTGTCTCACACAAACACATAAACACACACACTGGGAAACTGTTTCACACACACACACGTGCACACAGACATGAGAAAATGTCTCTCACACACACACACACACTGGGAAACTGTCTCACAGGCACTCAAACTGGCAAAATGTCTCATACAAACACACACAGACTAGGAAACTTTCTCACACACACACACACTGGGAAACTTTTCACACACACACACACACACACACAAATTGGGAAAGTGTCTCACACACACACACAATGGCCAACTGTCTCACACAATCATACACACACTGGGAAACTCTCTCACACACACACACATTGGGAAATTGTCTCAAACAAGCACACACACACACTCTGGGAAACTGTCTCCCAACAAACACACACACACACACACTGGCAAACTGTCTCACACACACAAACTGGGAAACAGTCTCACACGCACACACTCACTCTGGGAAATTGTCTCACACACACACACACACACTCACACACACACATACACTGGGAAACAGTCTCATACACACACAAACACTGGGAAACTGTCTCACACACTAGGCCACTGTCCCTCTCTCACACACACACACTGGGAAACTGTCTCACAAACACACACACACAATAGGAAACTGTCTCTCTCACACACACACACACACACATTGGTAACTGTCTCACACACACACACACACATTCGAAACTGTCTCACACACACACACACACACATATTTTCGAATCTGTCTCACAAACAAACACACATTAGCAACTGTCTCACACAAATACATAAAAACACACACTGGGAAACTGTCTCACAAACACACACGTACACACAGACATGAGAAAATGTCTCACACACACTGGGAAACTGTCTCACAGGCACACAAACTGGCAAAATGACTCATTCAAACACTCACAGACTAGGAAACTTTCTCACACAAACACACACTAGGAAACTTTTTCACACACACACACACACACACAAACTGGGAAAGTGTCTCACACACACACACATAATGGCAAACTGTCTCACACACTCATACACACACTGGGAAACTCTCTCACACACACACACTTTGGGAAATTGTCTCAAACAAACAAACACACACACACTAGTAAACTGTCTCCCAGACACACACACACACACACACACACTGGCAAACTGTCTCACACACACAAACTGGGAAACAGTCTCACACACACACACACACACTGGGAAACTGTCTCACACACATACACACAATGGAAAGCTGTCTCACACAAACACATACTTACATAGTGGAAAACTGTCTCGCACATACACACAAGCACACTGGGTAACCGTTTCACACACACACACACACACACACGCACACACACACACACACATTGGGAAACTGTCTATCACAGACACACACACACACACACACTGGGAAACTGTCTCACACACACACACACAAACACACACACACACAAACTGGGAAACTGTCTCAAACATACACACACACAGGGAAACTGTCTCACACACACACACTGGGAAAATATCTCTCACAGACACACACACATACTGAGACACTGTCTCACACACAAACACACACACACAATGGGAAACTGACTCTCACACTCACACACACACTGGGAAACTGTCTCATCACACACACACTCTGGGAAACTGTCTCTCTCACACACACACACACTGGAAACTGTCTCACACGCACACACACACACACACACTCTGGGAAACTGTCTCACAAACACACACACTGGGAAACTGTCTCACACACACAGAGACACTGGGAAACTGTCTCACACATACACTGGGAAAATGTCTCACACACAAACACAAACTGGGAAACTTTCTCACATACACATACACACAAACAGTGGGCAACTGTCTGACACAGACACACACACACAGACTGGGAAACTGTCTCACACACACACGCACCACGCACACTGGGCAACTGTTACACACACACACACACACACACACACACAGACACTGGGAAACTGTCTCACACATACACACACACACCGGGAAACTGTCTCACACACACACACTGGGAAAATGTCTCTCTCACACAAACACACATACTGGAATACTGTCTGAAACAGACACACACACACAGACTGGGAAACTGTCTCACACACACACACACACACACACACAAACACACACACTGGGGAACTGTCTCTCACACTCACACACACACACTGGGAATCTGTCACACGCACACACACACACACACACACACTGGGAAACTGTCTCAAACACACACACACACACTGGGAAACTGTCTCACACATACACACACATACTGGGAAACTGTCTTAAACACACACACACACACACACACACACTGGGAAACTGTCTCTCACACTCACACACACACACTGGGAATCTGTCACACACACACACACACACACACACACACACTGGGAAACTGTCTCAAACACACACACACACACTGGGAAACTGTCTCACACATACACACACATACTGGGAAACTGTCTTAAACACACACACACACACACACACTGGGAAACTGTCTCTCACACTCACACACACACTGGGAAACTGTCACACACACACACACACACAAACACACACACAGGGAAACTGTCTCACACTTACACACACACACTGGGAAACTGTCTCACACACACACACTGGGAAAATGTCTCTCACAGACAAACACACATACTGATAAAATGACTCACACACAAACACAAACACACATACTGGGAAACTGTCTCTCACACTCACACACACACTGGGAAACTGTCTCATCACACAAACACTCTGGGAAACTGTCTCACACACACACACACACAAACTCTAGGAAACTGTCTCACACACACACACACACACACACACACACACTCTGGGAAACTGTCTCACACACACACACTGGGAAACAGTCTCACACACACACATACACTGGGAAACAGTCTCACACACACACACAAACACTGGGAAACTGTCTCACAAACACACACACACAATAGGAAACTGTCTCTCACAGACACACAAACACACACAATGGTAAACTGCCTCACACACACACACAAAGCGACACTGGGAACCTGTCTCTCACACACACACACACTGGGAACCTGTCTCACAATAACACACACTGGGAAACAGTCTCACACACATACACACACAAACATACACTGGGAAACTCCCTCACACACATACACATGCACACACAGTGGGAAACTGTCTCACACGGACACACACACTGGGAAACTTTCTCACAAACACACAATCACATAGGAAACTGTCTCTCTCACAAACACACACACACTGATAACTGTCTCACACACACACACACACACATTCGAAACTGTCTCACACACACACACACATATTTTCGAAACTGTCTCACAAACAAACACACATTCTCAACTGTCTCATACAAAGACATAAACACACACACTGGGAAACTGTCTCACAGACACACACGTGCACACAGACATGAGAAAATGTCTCACACACACACACACACACTGGAAAACTGTCTCACAGGCATTCAAACTGGCAAAATGTCTCATACAAACACACACAGACTAGGAAACTTTCTCACACACACACACTGGGAAACTTTCTCTCTCTCACACACACACACACACACAAACTGGGAAAGTGTCTCACACACACACACACACAATGGCAAACTGTCTCACACACTCATACATACACTGGGAAAATCTCTCACAAACACACACATTGGGAAATTGTCTCAAACAAACACACACATACACACTAGTAAACTGTCTCCCACACACACACACACACACACTGGGAAACTGTCTCACACATACACACACACACTGGGAAACTGTCTCACACACACACACTGGGAAACTGTCTCTCTCACACAAACACACATACTGGAATACTGTCTGAAACAGACACACACACACAGACTGGGAAACTGTCTCATAGAGACACACACACACACACACACACACACACAGACACACTGGGAATCAGTCTCACACACACAGACACACAGACACACACACACACACACACACACACACACACACACACACACACTGGGAAACTGTCTCTCAAACACACACACACACTGGGAAACTGTCGCACACATACACACACACATACTGGGAAACTGTCTTAAACATACACACACACACACACTGGGAAACTGTCTCTCACACTCACACACAGACTGAGAAACTGTCACACACACACACACACACACACACACACACACACTGGGAAACTGTCTCACACATACACACACACACTGGGAAACTGTCTCACACACACACACTGGGAAACTGTCTCTCTCACACAAACACACATACTGGAATACTGTCTGAAACAGACACACACACACAGACTGGGAAACTGTCTCTCACAGACACACACATACTGAGAAACTGCCTCACACACAAACACACACACACACTGGGAAACTGTCTCTCACACACACACACACACTGGGAAACTGTCTCATCACACACACACTCTGGGAAACTGTCTCACACACACACACACTCACACAGGGAAACTGTCTCTCACACACACACACACTTTGGGAAACTGTCCCACACACACACACATACACTGGGAAACAGTCTCACACACACACACACACTCTGGGAAACTGTCTCACACACTAGGCAACTGTCCCTCTCATACAGACACACACACTGGGAAACTGTCTCACAAACACACACAAACAATAGGAAACTGTCTCTCTCACACACACACACACACACACACACTGGTAACTGTCTCACACACACACACACACACACACATTCGACACTGTCTCACACACGCACACACTATTTTCGAAACTGTCTCACAAACAAACACACATTCGCAACTGTCTCACACAAACACATAAACACACACATTGGGAAACTGTCTCACACACACACACGTGCACACAGACATGAGAAAATGTCTCACACACACACACACACTGGGAAACTGTCTCACAGGCACTCAAACTGGCAAAATGTCTCATACAAACACACACAGACTAGGAAACTGTCTCACACACACACACTGGGAAACTTTCTCACACGCACACACACACACACACACAAACTGGGAAAGTGTCTCACACACACACACACACAATGGCAAACTGTCTCACACAATAATACACACACTGGGAAACTCTCTCACACACACACACACATTGGGAAATTGTCTCAAACAAACAGACACACACACACTAGTAAACTGTCTCCCACACACACACACACACACACACACACACTGGCAAACTGTCTCACACACACAAACTGGGAAACAGTCTCACACACACACACACACACTGGGAAACTGTCTCACACACACACGCACACACACACACTGGGAAACTGTCTCACACATACACACACACACTGGGAAACTCTCTCACACACACACACTGGGAAACTATCTCTCTCACACAAACACACATACTGGAATACTGTCTGAAAAAGACACACACACACAGACTGGGAAACTGGCTCTCTCACACACACACACACACACACACACACACACACAATGGGAATCTGTCTCACACACACACACACACACACACTGGGAAACTGCCTCACACACACACACACACTGGGAAACTGTCTCACACACACACACACACACACTGGGAAACTGTCTCTCAAACACACACACACACTGGGAAACTGTCGCACACATACACACACACATACTGGGAAACTGTCTTAAACATACACACACACACACACTGGGAAACTGTCTCTCACACTCACACACAGACTGAGAAACTGTCACACACACACACACACACACACACACACACACTGGGAAACTGTCTCACACATACACACACACACTGGGAAACTGTCTCACACACACACACTGGGAAACTGTCTCTCTCACACAAACACACATACTGGAATACTGTCTGAAACAGACACACACACACAGACTGGGAAACTGTCTCTCACAGACACACACATACTGAGAAACTGCCTCACACACAAACACACACACACACTGGGAAACTGTCTCTCACACACACACACACACTGGGAAACTGTCTCATCACACACACACTCTGGGAAACTGTCTCACACACACACACACTCACACAGGGAAACTGTCTCTCACACACACACACACTTTGGGAAACTGTCCCACACACACACACACACACTGGGAAACTGTCTCACACACACACACACACACACACACACACACACATACACTGGGAAACAGTCTCACACACACACACACACTCTGGGAAACTGTCTCACACACTAGGCAACTGTCCCTCTCATACAGACACACACACTGGGAAACTGTCTCACAAACACACACAAACAATAGGAAACTGTCTCTCTCACACACACACACACACACACACACTGGTAACTGTCTCACACACACACACACACACACACATTCGACACTGTCTCACACACGCACACACTATTTTCGAAACTGTCTCACAAACAAACACACATTCGCAACTGTCTCACACAAACACATAAACACACACATTGGGAAACTGTCTCACACACACACACGTGCACACAGACATGAGAAAATGTCTCACACACACACACACACTGGGAAACTGTCTCACAGGCACTCAAACTGGCAAAATGTCTCATACAAACACACACAGACTAGGAAACTGTCTCACACACACACACTGGGAAACTTTCTCACACGCACACACACACACACACACAAACTGGGAAAGTGTCTCACACACACACACACACAATGGCAAACTGTCTCACACAATAATACACACACTGGGAAACTCTCTCACACACACACACATTGGGAAATTGTCTCAAACAAACAGACACACACACACTAGTAAACTGTCTCCCACACACACACACACACACACACACACTGGCAAACTGTCTCACACACACAAACTGGGAAACAGTCTCACACACACACACACACACTGGGAAACTGTCTCACACACACACGCACACACACACACTGGGAAACTGTCTCACACATACACACACACACTGGGAAACTCTCTCACACACACACACTGGGAAACTATCTCTCTCACACAAACACACATACTGGAATACTGTCTGAAAAAGACACACACACACAGACTGGGAAACTGGCTCTCTCACACACACACACACACACACACAATGGGAATCTGTCTCACACACACACACACACACACACTGGGAAACTGCCTCACACACACACACACACTGGGAAACTGTCTCACACACACACACACACACACTGGGAAACTGTCTCTCAAACACACACACACACTGGGAAACTGTCGCACACATACACACACACATACTGGGAAACTGTCTTAAACACACACACACACTGGGAAACTGTCTCGCACACTCACACACACACTGGGAAACTGTCACACACACACACACACACACACACACACACACACACTGGGAAACAGTCTCACACATACACACACACACTGGGAAACTGTCTCACACACACACACTGGCAAAATGTCTCTCAAGACACACAAACATACTGAGAAACTGTCTCACACACAAACATACACACACACTGGGAAACTGTCTCTCACACTCACACACACTGGGAAACCTTCTCATCACACACACACTCTGGGAAACTGTCTCACACACAGACACACACACACACGGAAACTGTATCACACACACACACACACTGGGAAACTGTCTCACAAACACACAAACACACACACACACACACACCTACACTTGGAAACAATCTCATACACACACACACTGGGAAACTCTCTCTCACACAAACACACATAATGGAATACTGTCTGAAAAAGACACACACACACAGACTGGGAAACTGGCTCTCTCTCACACACACACACACACACACACACACAATGGGAATCTGTCTCACACACACACACACACACACACTGGGAAACTGCCTCACACACACACACACACTGGGAAACTGTCTCACACAGACACACACACATACTGGGAAACTGTCTTAAACACACACACACACTGGGAAACTGTCTCTCACACTCACACACACACTGGGAAACTGTCACACACACACACACACACACACACACACACACACACACACACACACTGGGAAACTGTCTCACACATACACACACACACTGGGAAACTGTCTCACAGGCACACAAACTGGCAAAATGACTCATTCAAACACTCACAGACTAGGAAACTTTCTCACACAAACACACACTGGGAAACTTTTTCACACACACACACACACACACAAACTGGGAAAGTGTCTCACACACACACACATAATGGCAAACTGTCTCACACACTCATACACACACTGGGAAACTCTCTCACACACACATTGGGAAATTGTCTCAAACAAACAAACACACACACACTAGTAAACTGTCTCCCACACACACACACACACACACACACACACACTGGCAAACTGTCTCACACACACAAACTGGGAAACAGTCTCACACACACACACACACACTGGGAAACTGTCTCACACACATACACACAATGGAAAGCTGTCTCACACAAACGCATACATACATAGTGGAAAACTGTCTCGCACATACACACAAGCACACTGGGTAACTGTTTCACACACACACACACACACACACACACACACACACACATTGGGAAACTGTCTATCACAGACACACACACACACACACACTGGGAAACTGTCTCACACACACACACACAAACACACACACACACAAACTGGGAAACTGTCTCAAACATACACACACACAGGGAAACTGTCTCACACACACACACTGGGAAAATATCTCTCACAGACACACACACATACTGAGACACTGTCTCACACACAAACACACACACACAATGGGAAACTGACTCTCACACTCACACAAACACTGGGAAACTGTCTCATCACACACACACTCTGGGAAACTGTCTCTCACACACACACACACACTGGAAACTGTCTCACACGCACACACACACACACACACTCTGGGAAACTGTCTCACAAACACACACACTGGGAAACTGTCTCACACACACAGAGACACTGGGAAACTGTCTCACACATACACTGGGAAAATGTCTCACACACAAACACAAACTGGGAACATTTCTCACATAAACATACACACAAACAGTGGGCAACTGTCTGACACAGACACACACACACAGACTGGGAAACTGTCTCACACACACACGCACCACGCACACTGGGCAACTGTTACACACACACACACACACACACACACACACACACACACACAGACACTGGGAAACTGTCTCACACATACACACACACACCGGGAAACTGTCTCACACACACACACTGGGAAAATGTCTCTCTCACACAAACACACATACTGGAATACTGTCTGAAACAGACACACACACACAGACTGGGAAACTGTCTCACACACACACACACACACACACAAACACACACACTGGGGAACTGTCTCTCACACTCACACACACACACTGGGAATCTGTCACACACACACACACACACACACACTGGGAAACTGTCTCAAACACACACACACACACTGGGAAACTGTCTCACACATACACACACATACTGGGAAACTGTCTTAAACACACACACACACACACACACACTGGGAAACTGTCTCTCACACTCACACACACACTGGGAAACTGTCACACACACACACACACACACAAACACACACACAGGGAAACTGTCTCACACTTACACACACACACTGGGAAACTGTCTCACACACACACACTGGGAAAATGTCTCTCACAGACAAACACACATACTGATAAAATGACTCACACACAAACACAAACACACATACTGGGAAACTGTCTCTCACACTCACACACACTCTGGGAAACTGTCTCACACACACACACACACAAACTCTAGGAAACTGTCTCACACACACACACACACACACACACACACACTCTGGGAAACTGTCTCACACACACACACTGGGAAACAGTCTCACACACACACATACACTGGGAAACAGTCTCACACACACACACAAACACTGGGAAACTGTCTCACAAACACACACACACAATAGGAAACTGTCTCTCACAGACACACAAACACACACAATGGTAAACTGCCTCACACACACACACAAAGCGACACTGGGAACCTGTCTCTCACACACACACACACTGGGAACCTGTCTCACAATAACACACACTGGGAAACAGTCTCACACACATACACACACAAACATACACTGGGAAACTCCCTCACACACATACACATGCACACACAGTGGGAAACTGTCTCACACGGACACACACACTGGGAAACTTTCTCACAAACACACAATCACATAGGAAACTGTCTCTCTCACAAACACACACACACTGATAACTGTCTCACACACACACACACACATTCGAAACTGTCTCACACACACACACACATATTTTCGAAACTGTCTCACAAACAAACACACATTCTCAACTGTCTCATACAAAGACATAAACACACACACTGGGAAACTGTCTCACAGACACACACGTGCACACAGACATGAGAAAATGTCTCACACACACACACACACACTGGGAAACTGTCTCACAGGCATTCAAACTGGCAAAATGTCTCATACAAACACACACAGACTAGGAAACTTTCTCACACACACACACTGGGAAACTTTCTCTCTCTCACACACACACACACACACAAACTGGGAAAGTGTCTCACACACACACACACACAATGACAAACTGTCTCACACACTCATACATACACTGGGAAAATCTCTCACAAACACACACATTGGGAAATTGTCTCAAACAAACACACACATACACACTAGTAAACTGTCTCCCACACACACACACACACACACACTGGGAAACTGTCTCACACATACACACACACACCGGGAAACTGTCTCACACACACACACTGGGAAACTGTCTCTCTCACACAAACACACATACTGGATACTGTCTGAAACAGACACACACACACAGACTGGGAAACTGTCTCATAGAGACACACACACACACACACACACACACACACACAGACACACTGGGAATCAGTCTCACACACACAGACACACAGACACACACACACACACACACACACACACACACACACACACACACACACACACTGGGAAACTGTCTCTCAAACACACACACACACTGGGAAACTGTCGCACACATACACACACACATACTGGGAAACTGTCTTAAACGCACACACACACACACACACTGGGAAACTGTCTCACACACACACGCACACACACACACTGGGAAACTGTCTCACACATACACACACACACTGGGAAACTCTCTCACACACACACACTGGGAAACTATCTCTCTCACACAAACACACATACTGGAATACTGTCTGAAAAAGACACACACACACAGACTGGGAAAGTGGCTCTCTCTCTCACACACACACACACACACAATGGGAATCTGTCTCACACACACACACACACACACACACTGGGAAACTGCCTCACACACACACACACACTGGGAAACTGTCTCACACATACACACACACATACTGGGAAACTGTCTCTCACACTCACACACACACTGGGAAACTGTCACACACACACACACACACACACACACACACACACACACACACACTGGGAAACAGTCTCACACATACACACACACACTGGGAAACTGTCTCACACACACACACTGGCAAAATGTCTCTCAAGACACACAAACATACTGAGAAACTGTCTCACACACAAACATACACACACACTGGGAAACTGTCTCTCACACTCACACACACTGGGAAACCTTCTCATCACACACACACTCTGGGAAACTGTCTCACACACAGACACACACACACACGGAAACTGTATCACACACACACACACACTGGGAAACTGTCTCACAAACACACAAACACACACACACACACACACCTACACTGGGAAACAATCTCATACACACACACACTGGGAAACTCTCTCTCACACAAACACACATACTGGAATACTGTCTGAAAAAGACACACACACACAGACTGGGAAACTGGCTCTCTCTCACACACACACACACACACACACACACAATGGGAATCTGTCTCACACACACACACACACACACACTGGGAAACTGCCTCACACACACACACACACTGGGAAACTGTCTCACACAGACACACACACATACTGGGAAACTGTCTTAAACACACACACACACTGGGAAACTGTCTCTCACACTCACACACACACTGGGAAACTGTCACACACACACACACACACACACACACACACACACACACACACACACACTGGGAAACAGTCTCACACATACACACACACACTGGGAAACTGTCTCACAGGCACACAAACTGGCAAAATGACTCATTCAAACACTCACAGACTAGGAAACCTTCTCACACAAACACACACTGGGAAACTTTTTCACACATACACACACACACACAAACTGGGAAAGTGTCTCACACACACACACATAATGGCAAACTGTCTCACACACTCATACACACACTGGGAAACTCTCTCACACACACACACATTGGGAAATTGTCTCAAACAAACAAACACACACACACTAGTAAACTGTCTCCCACACACACACACACACACACACGCACACTGGCAAACTGTCTCACACACACAAACTGGGAAACAGTCTCACACACACACACACACACACTGGGAAACTGTCTCACACACATACACACAATGGAAAGCTGTCTCACACAAACGCATACTTACATAGTGGAAAACTGTCTCGCACATACACACAAGCACACTGGGTAACTGTTTCACACACACACACACACACACACACACACACACACACATTGGGAAACTGTCTATCACAGACACACACACACACACACACTGGGAAACTGTCTCACACACACACACACAAACACACACACACACAAACTGGGAAACTGTCTCAAACATACACACACACAGGGAAACTGTCTCACACACACACACTGGGAAAATATCTCTCACAGACACACACACACATACTGAGACACTGTCTCACACACAAACACACACACACAATGGGAAACTGACTCTCACACTCACACACACACTGGGAAACTGTCTCATCACACACACACTCTGGGAAACTGTCTCTCACACACACACACACACTGGAAACTGTCTCACACGCACACACACACACACACACACACTGGGAAACTGTCTCACAAACACACACACTGGGAAACTGTCTCACACACACAGAGACACTGGGAAACTGTCTCACACATACACTGGGAAAATGTCTCACACACAAACACAAACTGGGAAACTTTCTCACATACACATACACACAAACAGTGGGCAACTGTCTGACACAGACACACACACACAGACTGGGAAACTGTCTCACACACACACGCACCACGCACACTGGGCAACTGTTACACACACACACACACACACACACAGACACTGGGAAACTGTCTCACACATACACACACACACCGGGAAACTGTCTCACACACACACACTGGGAAAATGTCTCTCTCACACAAACACACATACTGGAATACTGTCTGAAACAGACACACACACACAGACTGGGAAACTGTCTCACACACACACACACACACACACAAACACACACACTGGGGAACTGTCTCTCACACTCACACACACACACTGGGAATCTGTCACACACACACACACACACACACTGGGAAACTGTCTCAAACACACACACACACACTGGGAAACTGTCTCACACATACACACACATACTGGGAAACTGTCTTAAACACACACACACACACACACACACTGGGAAACTGTCTCTCACACTCACACACACACTGGGAAACTGTCACACACACACACACACACACACAAACACACACACAGGGAAACTGTCTCACACTTACACACACACACTGGGAAACTGTCTCACACACACACACTGGGAAAATGTCTCTCACAGACAAACACACATACTGATAAAATGACTCACACACAAACACAAACACACATACTGGGAAACTGTCTCTCACACTCACACACACACTGGGAAACTGTCTCATCACGCAAACACTCTGGGAAACTGTCTCACACACACACACACACAAACTCTAGGAAACTGTCTCACACACACACACACACACACACACACACTCTGGGAAACTGTCTCACACACACACACTGGGAAACAGTCTCACACACACACATACACTGGGAAACAGTCTCACACACACACACAAACACTGGGAAACTGTCTCACAAACACACACACACAATAGGAAACTGTCTCTCACAGACACACAAACACACACAATGGTAAACTGCCTCACACACACACACAAAGCGACACTGGGAACCTGTCTCTCACACACACACACACTGGGAACCTGTCTCACAATAACACACACTGGGAAACAGTCTCACACACATACACACACAAACATACACTGGGAAACTCCCTCACACACATACACATTCACACACAGTGGGAAACTGTCTCACACGGACACACACACTGGGAAACTTTCTCACAAACACACAATCACATAGGAAACTGTCTCTCTCACAAACACACACACACTGATAACTGTCTCACACACACACACACACATTCGAAACTGTCTCACACACACACACACATATTTTCGAAACTGTCTCACAAACAAACACACATTCTCAACTGTCTCATACAAAGACATAAACACACACACTGGGAAACTGTCTCACAGACACACACGTGCACACAGACATGAGAAAATGTCTCACACACACACACACACACTGGGAAACTGTCTCACAGGCATTCAAACTGGCAAAATGTCTCATACAAACACACACAGACTAGGAAACTTTCTCACACACACACACTGGGAAACTTTCTCTCTCTCACACACACACACACACACAAACTGGGAAAGTGTCTCACACACACACACACACAATGGCAAACTGTCTCACACACTCATACATACACTGGGAAAATCTCTCACAAACACACACATTGGGAAATTGTCTCAAACAAACACACACATACACACTAGTAAACTGTCTCCCACACACACACACACACACACTGGGAAACTGTCTCACACATACACACACACACCGGGAAACTGTCTCACACACACACACTGGGAAACTGTCTCTCTCACACAAACACACATACTGGAATACTGTCTGAAACAGACACACACACACAGACTGGGAAACTGTCTCATAGAGACACACACACACACACACACACACACACACACACAGACACACTGGGAATCAGTCTCACACACACAGACACACAGACACACACACACACACACACACACACACACACTGGGAAACTGTCTCTCAAACACACACACACACTGGGAAACTGTCGCACACATACACACACACATACTGGGAAACTGTCTTAAACGCACACACACACACACACTGGGAAACTGTCTCTCACACTCACACACAGACTGAGAAACTGTCACACACACACACACACACACACACACACACACTGGGAAACTGTCTCACACATACACACACACACTGGGAAACTGTCTCACACACACACACTGGGAAACTGTGTCTCACAGACACACACATACTGAGAAACTGCCTCACACACAAACACACACACACACTGGGAAACTGTCTCTCACACACACACACACACTGGGAAACTGTCTCATCACACACACACTCTGGGAAACTGTCTCACACACACACACACTCACACAGGGAAACTGTCTCTCACACACACACACACTTTGGGAAACTGTCCCACACACACACACACACACTGGGAAACTGTCTCACACACACACACACACACACACACACACACACACACACACACACACACTGGGAAACAGTCTCACACACACACACACACTCTGGGAAACTGTCTCACACACTAGGCAACTGTCCCTCTCATACAGACACACACACTGGGAAACTGTCTCACAAACACACACAAACAATAGGAAACTGTCTCTCTCACACACACACACACACAAACACTGGTAACTGTCTCACACACACACACACACACACACATTCGACACTGTCTCACACACGCACACACTATTTTCGAAACTGTCTCACAAACAAACACACATTCGCAACTGTCTCACACAAACACATAAACACACACATTGGGAAACTGTCGCACAGACACACACGTGCACACAGACATGAGAAAATGTCTCTCACACACACACACACACTGGGAAACTGTCTCACAGGCACTCAAACTGGCAAAATGTCTCATACAAACACACACAGACTAGGAAACTGTCTCACACACACACACTGGGAAACTTTCTCACACGCACACACACACACACACACACAAACTGGGAAAGTGTCTCACACACACACACACACAATGGCAAACTGTCTCACACAATAATACACACACTGGGAAACTCTCTCTCACACACACACATTGGGAAATTGTCTCAAACAAACAGACACACACACACTAGTAAACTGTCTCCCACACACACACACACACACACACACTGGCAAACTGTCTCACACACACAAACTGGGAAACAGTCTCACAAACACACACACACACTGGGAAACTGTCTCACACACACACGCACACACACACACTGGGAAACTGTCTCACACATACACACACAGACTGGGAAACTCTCTCACACACACACACTGGGAAACTATCTCTCTCACACAAACACACATACTGGAATACTGTCTGAAAAAGACACACACACACAGACTGGGAAACTGGCTCTCTCTCACACACACACAATGGGAATCTGTCTCACACACACACACACACACACACACACACTGGGAAACTGCCTCACACACACACACACACACTGGGAAACTGTCTCACACATACACACACACATACTGGGAAACTGTCTTAAACACACACACACACTGGGAAACTGTCTCTCACACTCACACACACACTGGGAAACTGTCACACACACACACACACACACACACACACACACACACACACACTGGGAAACAGTCTCACACATACACACACACACTGGGAAACTGTCTCACACACACACACTGGCAAAATGTCTCTCAAGACACACAAACATACTGAGAAACTGTCTCACACACAAACATACACACACACTGGGAAACTGTCTCTCACACTCACACACACTGGGAAACCTTCTCATCACACACACACTCTGGGAAACTGTCTCACACACAGACACACACACACACGGAAACTGTATCACACACACACACACACACTGGGAAACTGTCTCACAAACACACAAACACACACACACACAAACACCTACACTGGGAAACAATCTCATACACACACACACTGGGAAACTCTCTCTCACACAAACACACATACTGGAATACTGTCTGAAAAAGACACACACACACAGACTGGGAAACTGGCTCTCTCTCACACACACACACACACACACACACACACACACAATGGGAATCTGTCTCACACACACACACACACACACACTGGGAAACTGCCTCACACACACACACACACTGGGAAACTGTCTCACACATACACACACACATACTGGGAAACTGTCTTAAACACACACACACACTGGGAAACTGTCTCTCACACTCACACACACACTGGGAAACTGTCACACACACACACACACACACACACACACACACACACACACACACTGGGAAACAGTCTCACACTTACACACACACACTGGGAAACTGTCTCACACACACACACTGGCAAAATGTCTCTCAAGACACACAAACATACTGAGAAACTGTCTCACACACAAACACACACACACACTGGGAAACTGTCTCTCACACTCACACACACTGGGAAACTTTCTCATCACACACACACTCTGGGAAACTGTCTCACACACAGAAACACACACACACGGAAACTGTATCACACACACACACACACTGGGAAACTGTCTCACAAACACACAAACACACACACACACACACACCTACACTGGGAAACAATCTCACACACACACACACTGGGAAACTCTCTCTCACACAAACACACATACTGGAATACTGTCTGAAACAGACACACACACACAGACTGGGAAACTGGCTCACACACACACACACACACACACACACACACACACTGGGAATCTGTCTCTCACACACACACACACACACACTGGGAAACTGCCTCACACACACACAAACACACACACTGGGAAACTGTCTCACACATACACACACACATACTGGGAAACTGTCTTAAACACACACACACACACACACACTGGGAAACTGTCTCTCACACTCACACACACACTGGGAAACAGTCTCACACATACACACACACACTGGGAAACTGTCTCACACACACACACTGGCAAAATGTCTCTCAAGACATACAAACATACTGAGAAACTATCTCACACACAAACTCACACACACACTGGGAAACTGTCTCTCACACTCACACACACTGGGAAACTGTCTCATCACACACACACTCTGGGAAACTGTCTCACACACACACACACACACACACACTGGGAAACTGTCTCACACACACACACACACTGGGAAACTGTCTCACACACACACAAACACACACACACACACACATACACTGGGAAACAATCTCATACACAAACAAACAATGGGAAACTGTCTCATACACTAGGCAACTGTCCCTCTCACACACACACACACACACACTGGGAAACTGTCTCACAAACACACACACACAATAGGAAACTGTCTCTCTCTCACTCACACATACACAGGTAACTGTCTCTCACACACACAAACACATTCGAAACTGTCTCACACACACACACACATATTTTCGAAACTGTCTCACAAACAAACACACATTCACAACTGTCTCACACAAACACATAAACAGACACACACTGGGAAACTGTCTCACAGACACACACGTGCACACTGACATGAGAAAATGTCTCACACACACACACACACACTGGGAAACTGTCTCACAGGCACTGAAACTGGCAAAATGACGCATACAAACACACACAGACTAGGAAAATTTCTCACAAAAACACACTGGGAAACTTTCTCACACACACACAAACAAACTGGGAAAGTGTCTCACACACACACACACACATAATGGCAAACTGTCGCACACACTCATACACACACTGGGAAACTCTCTCACACACACACATTGGGAAATTGTCTCAAACAAACAAACACACACACACTAGTAAACTGTCTCCCACACACACGCACACACACACACACACACACACACTGGCAAACTGTCGCTCACACACAAACTGGGAAACAGTCCCACACACACACACACTGAGAAACTGTCTCACACACATGCACACACAATGGAAAGCTGTCTCACACAAACAAATACATACACACTGGAAAACTGTCTCGCACATACACACAAGCACACTGGGTAACTGTTTCACACACACACACACACACACAGACACACACACATTGGGGAACTGTCTGTCACAAACACAAAAACACACACACTGGGAAACTGTCTCACACACACACACACACTGGGAAACTGTCTCACAAACACACACACACAATAGGAAACTGTCTCTCTCTCACACACACACACACTGATAACTGTCTCACACACACACACACACACACATTCGAAACTGTCTCACACACACAAACACACACACACACACACACACACACTGGCAAACTGTCTCACACACACAAACTGGGAAACAGTCTCACACAAACACACACACACTGGGAAACTGTCACACACACACACACACACACACACACACACACACACACACACACACTGGGAAACTGTCTCACACATACACACACACACTGGGAAACTGTCTCACACACACAAACTGGGAAACTGTCTCTCTCACACAAACACACATACTGGAATACTGTCTGAAACAGACACACACACACAGACTGGGAAACTGTCTCTCACACACACACACACACAATGGGAATCTGTCTCACACACACACACAAACACATTGGGAAACTGTCTCACACACACACACACACACACTGGGAAACTGTCTTACACATACACACACACATACTGGGAAACTGCCTTAAACACACACACACACACACACACACACTGGGAAACTGTCTCTCACACTCACACACACACTGGGAAACAGACACACACACACACACACACACACACACACACACACACACACAGGGAAACTGTCTCACACATACACACACACACTGGGAAACTGTTTCACACACACACACTGGCAAAATGTCTCTCACAGACACACACACATACTGAGAAACTGTCTCACATACAAACACACACACACACTGGGAAACTGTCTCTCACACTCACACACACACTGGGAAACTGTCTCATCACACACACACTCTGGGAAACTGTCTCACACACTCACACACACACACTGGGAAACTTTCTCTCACACACACACACACACACTCTGGGAAACTGTCTCACACACACACACACACTGGGAAACAGTCTCATACACACATAAACACTGGGAAACTGTCTCATACACTAGGCAACTGTCCCTCACACACACACACACACACACACACTGGGAAACTGCCTCACAAACACACACACACAATAGGAAACTGTCTCTCTCTCACACACACACACACACTGGTAACTGTCTCACACACACACACACACACATTCGAAACTGTCTCACACACACACACACACACATATTTTCGAAACTGTCTCACAAACAAACACACATTCGCAACTGTCTCACACAAACACATAAACACACACACTGGGAAACTGTCTCACACACACACAAACACACACACACACACACACATACACTGGGAAACAATCTCATACACACACAAACAATGGGAAACTGTCTCATACACTAGGCAACTGTCCCTCTCACACACACACACACACACACTGGGAAAGTGTCTCACAAACACACACACACAATAGGAAACTGTCTCTCTCTCACTCACACACACACAGGTAACTGTCTCTCACACACACAAACACATTCGAAACTGTCTCACACACACACACACATATTTTCGAAACTGTCTCACAAACAAACACACATTCGCAACTGTCTCACACAAACACATAAACAGACACACGCTGGGAAACTGTCTCACACACACACACACACATATTTTCGAAACTGTCTCACAAACAAACACACATTCGCAACTGTCTCACACAAACACATAAACACACACACTGGGAAACTGTCTCACACACACACAAACACACACACACACACACACACACACACATACACTGGGAAACAATCTCATACACACACAAACAATGGGAAACTGTCTCATACACTAGGCAACTGTCCCTCTCACACACACACACAAACACACTGGGAAACTGTCTCACAAACACACACACACAATAGGAAACTGTCTCTCTCTCACTCACACACACACAGGTAACTGTCTCTCACACACACAAACACATTCGAAACTGTCTCACACACACACACACATATTTTCGAAACTGTCTCACAAACAAACACACATTCGCAACTGTCTCACACAAACACATAAACAGACACACACTGGGAAACTGTCTCACAGACACACACGTGCACACAGACATGAGAAAATGTCTCACACAAACACACACACTGGGAAACTGTCTCACAGGCACTGAAACCGGCAAAATTACTCATACAAACACAAACAGACTAGGAAAATTTCTCACAAAAACACACTGGGAAACTTTCTCACACACACACAAACAAACTGGGAAAGTGTCTCACACACACACACACATAATGGCAAACTGTCTCACACACTCATACACACACTGGGAAACTCTCTCACACACACACACATTGGGAAATTGTCTCAAACAAACAAACACACACACACTAGTAAACTGTCTCCCACACACACGCACACACACACACACACACACACACACTGGCAAACTGTCTCACACACACAAACTGGGAAACAGTCCCACACACACACACACACACTGAGAAACTGTCTCACACACATACACACACAATGGAAAGCTGTCTCACACAAACACACACATACACACTGGAAAACTGTCTCGCACATACACACAAGCACACTGGGTAACTGTTTCACACACACACACACACACAGACACACACACATTGGGGAACTGTCTGTCACAGACACAAAAACACACACACTGGGAAACTGTCTCACACACACACACACACTGGGAAACTGTCTCACAAACACACACACACAGTAGGAAACTGTCTCTCTCTCACACACACACACACTGATAACTGTCTCACACACACACACACACATTCGAAACTGTCTCACACACACACACACATATTTTCGAAACTGTCTCACAAACAAACACACAATCGCAACTGTCTCACACAAACACATAAACACACACACTGGAAACAGTCTCACAGACACACACGTGCACACAGAAATGAGAAAATGTCTCACACACACACACACACACACTGGGAAACTGTCTCACAGGCATTCAAACTGGCAAAATGTCTCATACAAACACACACAGACTAGGAAACTTTCCCACACACACACACTGGGAAACTTTCTCTCACATGCACACACACACACACAAACTGGGAAAGTGTCTCTCACACACACACACACAATGGCAAATTGTCTCACACACTCATACACACACTGGGAAACTCTCTCACACACACACACATTGGGAAATTGTCTCAAACAAACACACACATACACACTAGTAAACTGTCTCCCAGACACACACACACACACACACACTGGGAAACTGTCTCACACATACACACACACACCGGGAAACTGTCTCACACACACACACTGGGAAACTGTCTCTCTCACACAAACACACATACTGGAATACTGTCTGAAACAGACACACACACACAGACTGGGAAATTGTCTCACACACACACACACACACACACACACATACACAGGGAATCAGTCTCACAACACACACACACACACACACACACACACACACACACACACACTGGGAAACTGTCTCTCAAACAGACACACACACTGGGAAACTCTCTCTCACACACACACACACTGGGAAACTGTCTCTCTCACACAAACACACATAATGGAATACTGTCTGAAACAGACACACACACACAGACTGGGAAACTGTCTCACACACACACACACACACACACACACACACACACTGGGAATCAGTCTCTCACACACACACACACACACACACACACACACACACACACACACACACACACACTGGGAAACTGTCTCTCAAACACACACACACACTGGGAAACTGTCTCACACAAACACACACACACACTGGGAAACTGTCTCACACATACACACACACACTGGGAAACTGTCTCACACACACACACTGGGAAAATGTCTCTCACAGACACACACACATAATGAGAAACTGTCTCACACACAAACACACACACGGGGAAACTGTCTCACACACAAAGACACAATCTGGGAAACTGTCTCACACACACACACACACACTGGGAAACTGTCTCTCTCACACACACACACACACACACACACACACACCCACACATACACTGGGAAACAGTCTCACACACACACAAACACTGGGAAACTGTCTCACACACTAGGCAACTGTCCCTCTCACACAGACACACACACTGGGAAACTGTCTCACAAACACACACAAGCAATAGGAAACGGTCTCTCTCACACACACACACACACACTGGTAACTGTCTCACACACACACACACACATTCGAAACTGTCTCACACACACACACACATATTTTCGAAACTGTCTCACAAACAAAGAAACATTCTCAACTGTCTCATACAAACACATAAACACACACACTGGGAAACTGTCTCACACACACACACGTGCACACAGACATGAGAAAATGTCTCTCACACACACACACACACACTGGGAAACTGTCTCACAGGCACTCAAACTGGCAAAATGTCTCATACAAATACACACAGACTAGGAAACTTTCTCACACACACACACTGGGAAAATTTCTCACACACACACACACACAAACTGGGAAAGTGTCTCTCACACACACACACACACACACAATGACAAACTGTCTCTCACAATAATACACACACTGGGAAACTCTCTCACACACACACACATTGGGAAATTGTCTCAAACAAACACACACACACACACTAGTAAACTGTCTCCCACACACACACACACACACACACACACACACACACACACACACACACACACTGGCAAACTGTCTCACACACACAAACTGGGAAACAGTCTCACACAAACACACACACACTGGGAAACTGTCTCACACACACACACACACACACACACACACACACACACACACACACACACACACTGGGAAACAGTCTCACACATACACACACACACTGGGAAACTGTCTCACACACACAAACTGGGAAACTGTCTCTCTCACACAAACACACATACTGGAATACTGTCTGAAACAGACACACACACACAGACTGGGAAACTGTCTCTCTCACACACACACACACACAATGGGAATCTGTCTCACACACACACACACACACACAAACACATTGGGAAACTGTCTCACACACACACACACACACACTGGGAAACTGTCTTACACATACACACACACATACTGGGAAACTGCCTTAAACACAAACACACACACACACTGGGAAACTGTCTCTCACACTCACACACACACTGGGAAACAGTCACACACACACACACACACACACACACACACACACACACAGGGAAACTGTCTCACACATACACACACACACTGGGAAACAGTTTCACACACACACACTGGCAAAATGTCTCTCACAGACACACACACATACTGAGAAACTGTCTCACATACAAACACACACACACACTGGGAAACTGTCTCTCACACTCACACACACACTGGGAAACTGTCTCATCACACACACACTCTGGGAAACTGTCTCACACACTCACACACACACACTGGGAAACTTTCTCTCACACACACACACACACACACACACTCTGGGAAACTGTCTCACACACACACACACACTGGGAAACAGTCTCATACACACACAAACACTGGGAAACTGTCTCATACCCTAGGCAACTGTCCCTCACACACACACACACACACACTGGGAAACTGTCTCACAAACACACACACACAATAGGAAACTGTCTCTCTCTCACACACACACACACACACTGGTAACTGTCTCACACACACACACACACATTTGAAACTGTCTCACACACACACACACACACATATTTTCGAAACTGTCTCACAAACAAACACACATTCGCAACTGTCTCACACAAACACATAAACACACACACTGGGAAACTGTCTCACAGACACACACGTGCACACAGACATGAGAAAATGTCTCACACACACACACACTGGGAAACTGTCTCACAGGCACTCAAACTGGCAAAATGACTCATACAAACACACACAGACTAGGAAACTGTCTCACACACACACACTGGGAAACTTTCTCTCTCACACACACACAAACTGGGAAAGTGTCTCTCACACACACACACACAATGGCAAATTGTCTCACACACTCATACACACACTGGGAAACTCTCTCACACACACACACATTGGGAAATTGTCTCAAACAAACACACACATACACACTAGTAAACTGTCTCCCAGACACACACACACACACACACACTGGGAAACTGTCTCACACATACACACACACACCGGGAAACTGTCTCACACACACACACTGGGAAACTGTCTCTCTCACACAAACACACATACTGGAATACTGTCTGAAACAGACACACACACACAGACTGGGAAATTGTCTCACACACACACACACACACACACACACATACACAGGGAATCAGTCTCACAACACACACACACACACACACACACACACACACACACACACACACTGGGAAACTGTCTCTCAAACAGACACACACACTGGGAAACTCTCTCTCACACACACACACACTGGGAAACTGTCTCTCTCACACAAACACACATAATGGAATACTGTCTGAAACAGACACACACACACAGACTGGGAAACTGTCTCACACACACACACACACACACACACACTGGGAATCAGTCTCTCACACACACACACACACACACACACACACACACACACACACACACACACACACACACACTGGGAAACTGTCTCTCAAACACACACACACACTGGGAAACTGTCTCACACAAACACACACACACACTGGGAAACTGTCTCACACATACACACACACACTGGGAAACTGTCTCACACACACACACTGGGAAAATGTCTCTCACAGACACACACACATAATGAGAAACTGTCTCACACACAAACACACACACGGGGAAACTGTCTCACACACAAAGACACAATCTGGGAAACTGTCTCACACACACACACACACACTGGGAAACTGTCTCTCACACACACACACACACACACACACACACACCCACACATACACTGGGAAACAGTCTCACACACACACAAACACTGGGAAACTGTCTCACACACTAGGCAACTGTCCCTCTCACACAGACACACACACTGGGAAACTGTCTCACAAACACACACAAGCAATAGGAAACTGTCTCTCTCACACACACACACACACACTGGTAACTGTCTCACACACACACACACACATTCGAAACTGTCTCACACACACACACACATATTTTCGAAACTGTCTCACAAACAAAGAAACATTCTCAACTGTCTCATACAAACACATAAACACACACACTGGGAAACTGTCTCACACACACACACGTGCACACAGACATGAGAAAATGTCTCTCACACACACACACACACACTGGGAAACTGTCTCACAGGCACTCAAACTGGCAAAATGTCTCATACAAATACACACAGACTAGGAAACTTTCTCACACACACACACTGGGAAAATTTCTCACACACACACACACACAAACTGGGAAAGTGTCTCTCACACACACACACACACACACACACAATGACAAACTGTCTCTCACAATAATACACACACTGGGAAACTCTCTCACACACACACACATTGGGAAATTGTCTCAAACAAACACACACACACACACTAGTAAACTGTCTCCCACACACACACACACACACACACACACACACACACACACACACTGGCAAACTGTCTCACACACACAAACTGGGAAACAGTCTCACACAAACACACACACACTGGGAAACTGTCTCACACACACACACACACACACACACACACACACACACACACACACACACACACACTGGGAAACAGTCTCACACATACACACACACACTGGGAAACTGTCTCACACACACAAACTGGGAAACTGTCTCTCTCACACAAACACACATACTGGAATACTGTCTGAAACAGACACACACACACAGACTGGGAAACTGTCTCTCTCACACACACACACACACAATGGGAATCTGTCTCACACACACACACACACACACAAACACATTGGGAAACTGTCTCACACACACACACACACACACTGGGAAACTGTCTTACACATACACACACACATACTGGGAAACTGCCTTAAACACACACACACACACACACTGGGAAACTGTCTCTCACACTCACACACACACTGGGAAACAGTCACACACACACACACACACACACACACACACACACACACACAGGGAAACTGTCTCACACATACACACACACACTGGGAAACAGTTTCACACACACACACTGGCAAAATGTCTCTCACAGACACACACACATACTGAGAAACTGTCTCACATACAAACACACACACACACTGGGAAACTGTCTCTCACACTCACACACACACTGGGAAACTGTCTCATCACACACACACTCTGGGAAACTGTCTCACACACTCACACACACACACTGGGAAACTTTCTCTCACACACACACACACACACACACACACTCTGGGAAACTGTCTCACACACACACACACACTGGGAAACAGTCTCATACACACACAAACACTGGGAAACTGTCTGATACCCTAGGCAACTGTCCCTCACACACACACACACACACACTGGGAAACTGTCTCACAAACACACACACACAATAGGAAACTGTCTCTCTCTCACACACACACACACACACTGGTAACTGTCTCACACACACACACACACATTCGAAACTGTCTCACACACACACACACACATATTTTCGAAACTGTCTCACAAACAAACACACATTCGCAACTGTCTCACACAAACACATAAACACACACACTGGGAAACTGTCTCACAGACACACACGTGCACACAGACATGAGAAAATGTCTCACACACACACACACTGGGAAACTGTCTCACAGGCACTCAAACTGGCAAAATGACTCATACAAACACACACAGACTAGGAAACTTTCTCACACAAACACACTGGGAAACTTTCTCACACACACACACACAAACTGGGAAAGTGTCTCACACACACACACACATAATGGCAAACTGTCTCACACACTCATACACACACTGGGAAACACTCTCACACACACACACATTGGGAAATTTTCTCAAACAAACACACACACACACTAGTAAACTGTCTCCCAAACACACACACACACACACACTGGGAAACTGTCTCACACACACAAACTGGGAAACAGTCTCACACACACACACACACACTGGGAAACTGTCTCACACACACACACACACACACACACACACACACACACACACACACACACACACACACACACACTGGGAAACTGTCTCACACATACACACACACACTGGGAAACTGCCTCACAAACACACACTGGGAAACTGTCTCTCTCACACAAACACACATACTGGATTACTGTCTGAAACAGACACACACACACAGACTTGGAAACTGTCTCTCTATCACACACACACACACTGGGAATCTGTCTCACACACACACACACAAACACACTGGGAAACTGCCTCACACACACACGCACACACTGCGAAAATGTCCCACAAACACACGCACACTGGGAATCTGTCTCACACACACACACACAAACACACTGGGAAACTGTCTCTCTCACACACACACACACACTGGGAAACTGTCTTGCACATACACACACACATACTGGGAAACTGTCTCACACACACACACTGGCAAAATGTCTCTCACAGACACACACACATACTGAGAAACTGTCTCACATACAAACACACATACACACTGGGAAACTGTCTCTCACACTCACACACACACTGGGAAACTGTCTCATCACACACACACTCTGGGAAACTGTCTCACACACTCACACACACACTCTGGGAAACTGTCTCACACACACACACACACACACACACACACACACTCTGGGAAACTGTCTCACACACACACACACACTGGGAAACAGTCTCATACACACACAAACACTGGGAAACTGTCTCATACACTAGGCAACTGTCCCTCTCACACACACACACACACACTGGGAAACTGTCTCACAAACACACACACACAATAGGAAACTGTCACTCTCTCACACACACACACACACTGGTAACTGTCTCACACACACACACACACATTCAAAACTGTCTCACACACACACACACACACATATTTTCGAAATTGTCTCACAAACAAACACACATTCGCAACTGTCTCACACAAACGCATAAACACACACACTGGGAAACTGTCTCACAGACACACACGTGCACACAGACATGAGAAAATGTCTCACACACACACACACACTGGGAAACTGTCTCACAGGCACTCAAACTGGCAAAATGACTCATACAAACACACACAGACTAGGAAACTTTCTCACACAAACACACTGGGAAACTTTCTCACACACACACACACAAACTGGGAAAGTGTCTCACACACACACATAATGGCAAACTGTCTCACACACTCATACACACACTCGGAAACTCTCTCACACACACACACATTGGGAAATTGTCTCAAACAAACAAACACACACACACTAGTAAACTGTCTCCCACACACACACACACACACACACACTGGCAAACTGTCTCACACACACAAACTGGGAAACAGTCTCACACACACACACACACACTGGGAAACTGTCTCACATACATACACACACAATGGAAAGCTGTCTCACACAAACAAATACATACACACTGGAAAACTGTCTCGCACATACACACAAGCACACTGGGTAACTGTTTCAGACACACACACACACACACACACACACACACACATTGGGAAACTGTCTATCACAGACACACACACACACACACACTGGGAAACTGTCTCACACACACACACACACACACACACACACACAAACTTGGAAAATGTCTCACACATACACACACACACTGGGAAACTGTCTCACACACACACACTGGCAAAATGTCTCTCACAGACACACACACATACTGAGAAACTGTCTCACACACAAAAACACAGACACACAATGGGAAACTGACTCTCACACTCACACACACACTGGGAAACTGTCTCATCACACACACACTCTGGGAAACTGTCTCACACACACACACACACTGGAAACTGTCTCACACGCACGCACACACACACAGTCTGGGAAACTGTCTCAGACACACACACACTGGGAAACTGTCTCACACACACAGAGACACTGCGAAACTGTCTCACACGTACACTGGGAAACTGTCTCACACACACACACAAACTGGGAAACTTTCTCACATACACATACACACAAACAGTGGGAAACTGTCTGACACAGACACATACACACAGACTGGGAAACTGTCTCACACACGCACACGCACCGCGCACATTGGGAAACTGTCACACACACACACACACACACACACACACACACACACTGGGAAACTGTCTCACACATAAACACACATACTGGAATACTGTCTGAAACAGACACACATACACAGACTGGGAAACCGTCTCACACACACACACACACACACACACACACACACACACACACACACACACACACACTGGGAAATTGTCTCTCACACTCACACACACACTGGGAATCTGTCACACACAGACACACACACACACACACACACACACTGGGAAACTGTCTCTCTCACACACACACACACTGGGAAAATGTCTCACACACACACACTGGCAAAATGTCTCTCACAGACACACACACATACTGAGAAACTGACTCACACACACACACACTGGGAAACTGTCTCTCACACTCACACACACACTGGGAAACTGTCTCATCACACACACACTCTGGGAAACTGTCTCTCACACACACACACACACTGGGAAACTGTCTCACACACACACACACAAACACACACTCTGGGAAACTGTCTCACACACACACACTGGGAAACAGTCTCACACACACACATACACTGGGAAACAGTCTCACACGCACAGAAACTCTGGGAAACTGTCTCACAAACACACACACACAATAGGAAACTGTCTCTCACAGACACACAAACACACACAATGGTAAACTGCCTCACACACACACACAAAGCGACACTGGGAACCTGTCTCTCTCACACACACACACTGGGAAACTGTCTCACAAAAACACACACTGGGAAACAGTCTCACGCACACACACACACAAACATACACTGGGAAACTCCCTCACACACATACACATGCACACACAGTGGGAACCTGTCTCACACACACACACACACACACACACACATTGGGAAACTGTCTCACAAATACACAAACAGAAAGGGAAACTGTCTCACACACACACACTTGGAAACTGTCACACACACACACACACACAGTCTGGGAAACTTCTCAAACACACACACACACACACTGGGAAACTCTCTCACACACGCACACTCACTGGGAAACGGTCTCACACACACACACACGCTGGGAAAATGACTCTCACACACACACTCAGACAACCTGGGAAACTGCCTCACACACATACGCACGCACTGGGAACATGTCCCACACACACACGCACACTGGGAAACTGTCTCACACACACACACACACACAAACTGGGAAACATTCTCAGACACTCTGTAGAACTTTCTCACACCAACAAACAAACAGACACGCACACGAACACACTGGGAAATTGTCTCACACACACACACACTGGGAAACTCTCACACACACAAACACACACACACACTGGGAAACGGTCTCTCACACACACACACAGGAAAATGTCTCACAGACACACACACTTTGAAACTTTCTCACACACACACACTGGGAAACTGTCTCACACACACACACACACTGGGAAACTGTCTCTCTCACACACACACACACAAGCAAACTGTCTCAAACACACACACACACACACTGGGAATCTTTCTCACATACACATACAAACAGTGGGAAAGTATCTGACACACACACACACCACACACACTGGAAAACTTTCTTTCACACACATACAAACACACACACACACACTGGGAACCTGCTCTCACAAATACACACACATACTGGGACACTGTCTCACACACACACTGGGAAACTGTCTCAAACATACACACACACTGGGAAACTGTCTCACACACACACACTGGTAAAATGTCTCTCACAGACACACACACATACTGAGAAACTGTCTCACACACAAACACACACACATACTGGGAAACTGTCTCTCACACTCACACACACACTGGGAAACTGTCTCATCACACACACACTCTGGGAAACTGTCTCACACACACACACACACTCTGGGAAACTGTCTCACACACA
>NC_054473.1:97619697-97704073 GCF_017639515.1 Carcharodon carcharias
AAAATGTGTCACACACACACACACACACACACACACACACACTGGGAAACTCTCACCCACACACACAGAGGAAAATGTCTCACAAACACACACACTTTGAAACTTTCTCACAAACACACACTGGGAAACTGTCTCACACACACAGAGACACTGGGAAACTGTCTCACACACACACGTACACTGGGAAACTGTCTCACACACATACACACACAAGGAAACTGTCTCACACACACACACACACTGGGAATCTTTCTCACATACACATACACACAAACAGTGGGAAACTATCTGACACACACACACACACACCATACACTGGGAAACTGTCTTTCACACACATACAAACACACACACACACTGGGAAACTGCTCTCACAAATACACACACACACTAGGACACTGTCTCACACACACACTGGGAAACTGTCTCTCACACTCACACACACATTGGGAAACTGTCACACACACACACACACACACACACACACACACACACCCACTGGGAAACTGTCTCACACACACACACTGGGAAAATGTCTCTCACAGACACACACACATACTGAGAAACTGTCTCACACACACACACACACACACACACACACTGGGAAACTGTCTCTCACACTCACACACACACTGGAATAATGTCTCATCACACACACACTCTGGGAAACTGTCTCACACACACACAAACACTGGGAAACTGTCTCTCACACACACACACACACACACACACACACACACACACACACTCAAACTGCGATAATGTCACCTACAAACACAAACAGACTGGGAAACTGTCACACACACACACACACAGTCTGGGAAACTTTCTCAAACACACACACACGCACACTGGGAGACTCTCTCACACACGCGCACTCACTGGGAAACGGTCTCACACACACACACACACGCTGGGAAAATGACTCTGACACACACACTCAGACAAACTGGGAAACTGCCTCACACACACATGCACACACTGCGAAAATGTCCCACAAACACACGCACACTGGGAAACTGTCTCACACACACACACACACACAAACTGGGAAACATTTTCAGACACACTGTAAAACTTTCTCACACCAACAAACAAACAGACGCGCACACGCACACACTGGGAAAATGTGTCACACACACACACACACACACACACACACACACACACTGGGAAACTCTCACACACACAAACACACACACACACTGGGATTCTGTCTCACAAAAACACACACTGGGAAACAGTCTCACACACACACACACACAAACATACACTGGGAAACTCGCTCACACACATACACATGCACACACAGTGGGCAACTGTCTCAAACACACACACACATACACACACACATTGGGAAACTGTCTCACACACACACACTGGGAAACTGTCTCACACACACACAGACACTGGGAAACTGTCTCGCACACACACACACACACACACTGAGAAAGTATCTCAAACACACACACACACACACACACACACACACACACACTCAAACTGCGATAATGTCTCCTACAAACACAAAGAGACTGGGAAACTGTCTCACACACACACACACAGTCTGGGAAACTTTCTCAAACACACACACACACACACTGGGAAACTCTCTCACACACGCACACTGGGAAAATGTCTCTCACAGAAACACACACATACTGAGAAACTGTCTCACACACAAACACACACACACACTGGTAAACTGTCTCCCACACTCGCACACACACTGGGAAACTGTCTCATCACACACACACTCTGGGAAACTGTCTCACACACACACACACTCTGGGAAACTGTCTCACACACACACACACACACACACACACACACACACACACACTCAAACTGCGATAATGTCTCCTACAAACACAAACAGACTGGGAAACTGTCACACACACACACACAGTCTGGGAAACTTTCTCAAACACACACACACACACTGGGAAACTCTCTCACACACGCACACTCACTCGGAAACGGTCTCACACACACACACACACACGCTGGGAAAATGACACTCGCACACACTCAGACTAACTGGGAAACTGCCTCACACACACACGCACACACTGCGAAAATGTCCCACAAACACACGCACACTGGGAAACCGTCTCACACACACACACACACACACAAACTGTGAAATATTTTCAGACACACTGTAAAACTTTCTCACACCAACAAACAAACAGACACGCACACGCACACACTGGGAAAATGTGTCACACACACACACACACACACACACACACACACACACACACACACACACACACACACACTGGGAAATTCTCACACACACAAGCACACACTCACACTGGGAACCTGGCTCACAAAAACACACACTGGGAAACAGTCTCACAAAAACACACACACAAAAACATACACTGGGAAAGACACTCACACACATACACATGCACACACAGTGGGAAACTGTCTCACACACACACAAACACACTATGGGAAACTGTCTCACAAATACACACACACATTGGGAAACTGTCTCACACACACACACTGGGAAACTGTCTCACACACACACACACTGGGAAACTGTCTCGCACACACACACACACACACTGGGAAAGTGTCTCACACACACACACACACACACACACACACACACACTCAAACTGCAATAATGTCTCCTACAAACACAAACAGACTGGGAAACTGTCACACACACACACACAGTCTGGGAAACTTTCTCAAACACACACACACACACTGGGAAACTCTCTCACACACGCACACTCACTCGGAAACGGTCTCACACACACACACACACACGCTGGGAAAATGACACTCGCACACACTCAGACTAACTGGGAAACTGCCTCACACACACACGCACACACTGCGAAAATGTCCCACAAACACACGCACACTGGGAAACCGTCTCACACACACACACACACACAAACTGTGAAATATTTTCAGACACACTGTAAAACTTTCTCACACCAACAAACAAACAGACACGCACACGCACACACTGGGAAAATGTGTCACACACACACACACACACACACACACACACACACACACACACACACACACTGGGAAATTCTCACACACACAAGCACACACTCACACTGGGAACCTGGCTCACAAAAACACACACTGGGAAACAGTCTCACAAAAACACACACACAAAAACATACACTGGGAAAGACACTCACACACATACACATGCACACACAGTGGGAAACTGTCTCACACACACACAAACACACTATGGGAAACTGTCTCACAAATACACACACACATTGGGAAACTGTCTCACACACACACACTGGGAAACTGTCTCACACACACACACACTGGGAAACTGTCTCGCACACACACACACACACACTGGGAAAGTGTCTCACACACACACACACACACACACACACACACACTCAAACTGCAATAATGTCTCCTACAAACACAAACAGACTGGGAAACTGTCACACACACACACACAGTCTGGGAAACTTTCTCAAACACACACACACACACTGGGAAACTCTCTCACACATGCACACTCACTGGGAAACGGTCTCACACACACACACACACGCTGGGAAAATGACTCTGACACACACACTCAGACAAACTGGGAAACTGCCTCACACACACACGCACACACTGCGAAAATGTCCCACAAACACACGCACACTGGGAAACTGTCTCACACACACACACACACACAAACTGGGAAACATTTTCAGACACACTGTAAAACTTTCTCACAACAACAAACAGACACGCACACGCACACACTGGGAAAATGTGTCTCACACACACACACACACACACACACACACACACACACACTGGGAAACTCTCACCCACACACACACAGGAAAATGTCTCACAAACACACACACTTTGAATCTTTCTCACAAACACACACTGGGAAACTGTCTCACACACACAGAGACACTGGGAAACTGTCTCACACACACACGTACACTGGGAAACTGTCTCACACACATACACACACAAGGAAACTGTCTCACAAACACACTCACACACTGGGAATCTTTCTCACATACACATACACACAAACAGTGGGAAACTATCTGACACACACACACACCACACACACTGGGAAACTGTCTTTCACACACATACAAACACACACACACACTGGGAAACTGCTCTCACAAATACACACACACTAGGACACTGTCTCACACACACACTGGGAAACTGTCTCTCACACTCACACACACACTGGGAAACTGTCACAAACACACACACACACACACACACACACACACACACACACACACAAACACTGGGAAACTGTCTCTCACACACACACACACACACACACACACACACACACACACTCAAACTGCGATAATGTCACCTACAAACACAAACAGACTGGGAAACTGTCACACACACACACACACAGTCTGGGAAACTTTCTCAAACACACACACACGCACACTGGGAGACTCTCTCACACACGCGCACTCACTGGGAAACGGTCTCACACACACACACACACGCTGGGAAAATGACTCTGACACACACACTCAGACAAACTGGGAAACTGCCTCACACACACATGCACACACTGCGAAAATGTCCCACAAACACACGCACACTGGGAAACTGTCTCACACACACACACACACACAAACTGGGAAACATTTTCAGACACACTGTAAAACTTTCTCACACCAACAAACAAACAGACGCGCACACGCACACACTGGGAAAATGTGTCACACACACACACACACACACACACACACACACACACTGGGAAACTCTCACACACACAAACACACACACACACTGGGATTCTGTCTCACAAAAACACACACTGGGAAACAGTCTCACACACACACACACACAAACATACACTGGGAAACTCGCTCACACACATACACATGCACACACAGTGGGCAACTGTCTCAAACACACACACACATACACACACACATTGGGAAACTGTCTCACACACACACACTGGGAAACTGTCTCACACACACACAGACACTGGGAAACTGTCTCGCACACACACACACACACACACTGAGAAAGTATCTCAAACACACACACACACACACACACACACACACACTCAAACTGCGATAATGTCTCCTACAAACACAAAGAGACTGGGAAACTGTCTCACACACACACACACAGTCTGGGAAACTTTCTCAAACACACACACACACACACTGGGAAACTCTCTCACACACGCACACTGGGAAAATGTCTCTCACAGAAACACACACATACTGAGAAACTGTCTCACACACAAACACACACACACACTGGTAAACTGTCTCCCACACTCGCACACACACTGGGAAACTGTCTCATCACACACACACTCTGGGAAACTGTCTCACACACACACACACTCTGGGAAACTGTCTCACACACACACACACACACACACACACACACACACACACACACTCAAACTGCGATAATGTCTCCTACAAACACAAACAGACTGGGAAACTGTCACACACACACACACAGTCTGGGAAACTTTCTCAAACACACACACACACACTGGGAAACTCTCTCACACACGCACACTCACTCGGAAACGGTCTCACACACACACACACACACGCTGGGAAAATGACACTCGCACACACTCAGACTAACTGGGAAACTGCCTCACACACACACGCACACACTGCGAAAATGTCCCACAAACACACGCACACTGGGAAACCGTCTCACACACACACACACACACAAACTGTGAAATATTTTCAGACACACTGTAAAACTTTCTCACACCAACAAACAAACAGACACGCACACGCACACACTGGGAAAATGTGTCACACACACACACACACACACACACACACACACACACACACACACACACTGGGAAATTCTCACACACACAAGCACACACTCACACTGGGAACCTGGCTCACAAAAACACACACTGGGAAACAGTCTCACAAAAACACACACACAAAAACATACACTGGGAAAGACACTCACACACATACACATGCACACACAGTGGGAAACTGTCTCACACACACACAAACACACTATGGGAAACTGTCTCACAAATACACACACACATTGTGATACTGTCTCACACACACACACTGGGAAACTGTCTCACACACACACACACTGGGAAACTGTCTCTCACACACACACACACACACTGGGAAAGTGTCTCACACACACACACACACACACACACACACACACTCAAACTGCAATAATGTCTCCTACAAACACAAACAGACTGGGAAACTGTCACACACACACACACAGTCTGGGAAACTTTCTCAAACACACACACACACACTGGGAAACTCTCTCACACATGCACACTCACTGGGAAACGGTCTCACACACACACACACACGCTGGGAAAATGACTCTGACACACACACTCAGACAAACTGGGAAACTGCCTCACACACACACGCACACACTGCGAAAATGTCCCACAAACACACGCACACTGGGAAACTGTCTCACACACACACACACACACAAACTGGGAAACATTTTCAGACACACTGTAAAACTTTCTCACAACAACAAACAGACACGCACACGCACACACTGGGAAAATGTGTCTCACACACACACACACACACACACACACACACACACACACACTGGGAAACTCTCACCCACACACACACAGGAAAATGTCTCACAAACACACACACTTTGAATCTTTCTCACAAACACACACTGGGAAACTGTCTCACACACACAGAGACACTGGGAAACTGTCTCACACACACACGTACACTGGGAAACTGTCTCACACACATACACACACAAGGAAACTGTCTCACAAACACACTCACACACTGGGAATCTTTCTCACATACACATACACACAAACAGTGGGAAACTATCTGACACACACACACACCACACACACTGGGAAACTGTCTTTCACACACATACAAACACACACACACACTGGGAAACTGCTCTCACAAATACACACACACTAGGACACTGTCTCACACACACACTGGGAAAAAATCTCTCACACTCACACACACACTGGGAAACTGTCACACACACACACACACACACACACACACACACACACACACACTGGGAAACTGTCTCACACACACACACTGGGAAAATGTCTCTCACAGACACACACACATACTGAGAAACTGTCTCACACACACACACACTGGGAAACTGTCTCACACACACAGAGACACTGGGAAACTGTCTCACACATACACACGCACTCTGGGAAACTGTCTCACACACACACACACAAACTGGGAAACTTTCTCACATACACATACACACAAACAGTGGGAAACTGTCTGACACAGACACACACCCACAGACTGGGAAACTGTCTCACACAAACACGCACCACGCACACTGGGAAACTGTCTCACACACACGCACACACACACACACACACACAGAAACACTGGGAAACTGTCTCACACATACACACACTCACCGGGAAACGGTCTCACACCTCACACACACACACTGGGAAACTGTCTCTCTCACACAAACTCACATGCTGGAATACTGTCTGAAACAGACACACACACAGAGACTGGGAAACTGTCTCACACACAAACACACACACACACACACACACACACAAACTGGGAAACTGTCTCTCACACTCACACATACACTGGGAATCTGTCACACACACACACACACAAACTGGGAAACTGTCTCACACACACACACACACTGGGAAAATGTCTTAAACACACACACACACACACACACACACACTGGGAAACTGTCTCTCACACTCACACACACATTGGGAAACTGTCACACACACCCACACACACACACACACACACACACACACTGGGAAACTGTCTCACACACACACAATGGGAAAATGTCTCTCACAGACACACACACATACTGAGAAACTGTCTCACACACAAACACACACACACACTGGGAAACTGTCTCACACACACACACACACACAGACTGGGAAACTTTCTCACAAACACACACACACACGCACACACACTCTGGGAAACTGTCTCACACACACACACACTGGGAACCTGTCTCACAAAAACACACACTGGGACACTTTCTCACACACACACACACACTGGGAATCTTTCTCACATACACATACACACAAACAGTGGGAAACTATCTGACACACACACACACACCACACACTGGGAAACTGTCACACACACACACACACACACACACACACTGGGCAAATGTCTCACACATACACACACACACTGGGAAACTGTCTCACACACACACACTGGGAAAATGTCTCTCACCGACACACACACATACTGAGAAACTGTCTCACACACAAACATACAATCAGACTGGGAAACTGTCTCACACACACACACACAGACTGGGAAAATTTCTCTCACACACACACACACACACACACACACACACTCTGGGAAACTGTCACACACACACACACACTGGGAACTTGTCTCACAAAAACACACACTGGGACACTTTCTCACACACACACACACTTGGAATCTTTCTCACATACAAATACACACAAACAGTGGGAAACTATCTGACACACACACACACCACACACACTGGGAAACTGTCTTTCACACACATACAAACACACACACACACTGGGAAACTGCTCTCACAAATACACACACACACTAGGACACTGTCTCACACACACATTGGGAAACTGTCTCTCACACTCACACACACACTGGGAAACTGTCCTGTCTCAAACACACACACTGGGAAAATGTCTCTCACAGACACACACACATACTGAGAAACTGTCTCACACACAAACACACACACACACTGGGAAACTCTCTCACACACGCACACTCACTGGGAAACGGTCTCACACACACACACACACACGCTGGGAAAATGACTCTGACACACACACTCAGACAAACTGGGAAACTGCCTCACACACACACGCACACACTGCGAAAATGTCCCACAAACACACGCACACTGGGAAACTGTCTCACACACACACACACACACAAACTGGGAAACATTTTCAGACACACTGTAAAACTTTCTTACACCAACAAACAAACAGACACGCACACGCACACACTGGGAAAATGTGTCACACACACACACACACACACACACACTGGGAAACTCTCACCCACACACACACAGGAAAATGTCTCACAAACACACACACTTTGAAACTTTCTCACAAACACACACTGGGAAACTGTCTCACACACACAGAGACACTGGGAAACTGTCTCACACACACACGTACACTGGGAAACTGTCTCACACACATACACACACAAGGAAACTGTCTCACACACACACACACACACACACTGGGAATCTTTCTCACATACACATACACACAAACAGTGGGAAACTATCTGACACACACACACACACCACACACTGGGAAACTGTCTTTCACACACATACAAACACACACACACACTGGGAAACTGTCTCTCACACTCACACACACACTGGGAAACTGTCTCATCACACACACACTCTGGGAAACTGTCTCACACACACACACACACTGGGAAACTGTCTCTCACACTCACACACACACTGGGAAACTGTCTCATCACACACACACTCTGGGAAACTGTCTCACACACACACACACACTGGGAAACTGTCTCACACACACACACACACACACACACACACACACTCAAACTGCGATAATGTTTCCTACAAACACAAACAGACTGGGAAACTGTCACTCACACACACACAGTCTGGGAAACTTTCTCAAACACACACACACACACACTGGGAGACTCTCTCACACACGCGCACTCACTGGGAAATGGTCTCACACACACACACACACGCTGGGAAAATGACTCTGACACACACACTCAGACAAACTGGGAAACTGCCTCACACACACACTGCGAAAATGTCCCACAAACACACGCACACTGGGAAACTGTCTCACACACACACACACACACAAACTGGGAAACATTTTCAGACACACTGTAAAACTTTCTCACACCAACAAACAAACAGACACGCACACGCACACACTGGGAAAATGTTTCACACACACACACACACACACACACACACACACACACACTGGGAAACTCTCACACACACAAACACACACACACACTCGGATTCTTTCTCACAAAAACACATACTGGGAAACAGTCTCACACACACACACACACAAACATACACTGGGAAACTCCCTCACACACATACACATGCACACACAGTGGGCAACTTTCTCAAACACACACACACACACGCACACACATTGGGAAACTGTCTCACACACACACACTGGGAAACTGTCTCACACACACACACACACTGGGAAACTGTCTCGCACACACACACACACACACTGAGAAAGTATCTCAAACACACACACACACACACACACACACACACACTCAAACTGCGATAATGTCTCCTACAAACACAAACAGACTGGGAAACTGTCACACACACACACACAGTCTGGGAAACTTTCTCAAACACACACACACACACACAGGGAAACTCTCTCACACACGCACACTGGGAAAATGTCTCTCACAGAAACACACACATACTGAGAAACTGTCTCACACACAAACACACACACACACTGGTAAACTGTCTCCCACACTCGCACATACACTGGGAAACTGTCTCATCACACACACACTCTGGGAAACTGTCTCACACACACACACACTCTGGGAAACTGTCTCACACACACACACACACACACACACACACACACACACACACACACTCAAACTGCGATAATGTCTCCTACAAACACAAACAGACTGGGAAACTGTCACACACACACACACAGTCTGGGAAACTTTCTCAAACACACACACACACACTGGGAAACTCTCTCACACACGCACACTCACTCGGAAACGGTCTCACACACACACACACACACGCTGGGAAAATGACACTCGCACACACTCAGACTAACTGGGAAACTGCCTCACACACACTCGCACACACTGCAAAAATGTCCCACAAACACACGCACACTGGGAAACCGTCTCACACACACACAAACTGGGAAATATTTTCAGACACCCTGTAAAACTTTCTCACACCAACAAACAAACAGACACGCACACGCACACACTGGGAAAATGTGTCACACACACACACACACACACACACACACACACACACACACACTGGGAAACTCTCACACACACAAGCACACAAACACACTGGGAACCTGGCTCACAAAAACACACACTGGGAAACAGTCTCACAAAAACACACACACAAAAACATACACTGGGAAAGACACTCACACACATACACATGCACACACAGTGGGAAACTGTCTCTCACACACACACACACACATTGGGAAACTGTCTCACAAATACACACACACATTGGGAAACTGTCTCACACACACACACTGGGAAACTGTCTCACACACACACACACTGGGAAACTGTCTCTCACACACACACACACACACACTGGGAAAGTGTCTCACACACACACACACACACACACACACACACACTCAAACTGCAATAATGTCTCCTACAAACACAAACAGACTGGGAAACTGTCACACACACACACACACAGTCTGGGAAACTTTCTCAAACACACACACACACAAACTGGGAAACTCTCTCACACATGCACACTCACTGGGAAACGGTCTCACACACACACACACACGCTGGGAAAATGACTCTGACACACACACTCAGACAAACTGGGAAACTGCCTCACACACACACGCACACACTGCGAAAATGTCCCACAAACACACGCACACTGGGAAACTGTCTCACACACACACACACACACAAACTGGGAAACATTTTCAGACACACTGTAAAACATTCTCACACCAACAAACAAACAGACACGCACATGCACACACTGGGAAAATGTGTCACACACACACACACACACACACACACACACTGGGAAACTGTCTCACACACATACACACACAAGGAAACTGTCTCACAAACACACTCACACACTGGGAATCTTTCTCACATACACATACACACAAACAGTGGGAAACTATCTGACACACACACACACCACACACACTGGGAAACTGTCTTTCACACACATACAAACACACACACACACTGGGAAACTGCTCTCACAAATACACACACACTAGGACACTGTCTCACACACACACTGGGAAACTGTCTCTCACACTCACACACACACTGGGAAACTGTCACACACACACACACACACACACACACACACACACACACACACACACACACACACTGGGAAACTGTCTCACACACACACACTGGGAAAATGTCTCTCACAGACACACACACATACTGAGAAACTGTCTCACACACACACACACTGGGAAACTGTCTCACACACACAGAGACACTGGGAAACTGTCTCACACATACACACGCACTCTGGGAAACTGTCTCACACACACACACACAAACTGGGAAACTTTCTCACATACACATACACACAAACAGTGGGAAACTGTCTGACACAGACACACACCCACAGACTGGGAAACTGTCTCACACAAACACGCACCACGCACACTGGGAAACTGTCTCACACACACACACACACAGAAACACTGGGAAACTGTCTCACACATACACACACTCACCGGGAAACGGTCTCACACCTCACACACACACACACTGGGAAACTGTCTCTCTCACACAAACTCACATGCTGGAATACTGTCTGAAACAGACACACACACAGAGACTGGGAAACTGTCTCACACACAAACACACACACACACACACACACACACACTGGGAAACTGTCTCTCACACTCACACATACACTGGGAATCTGTCACACACACACACACACACAAACTGGGAAACTGTCTCACACACACACACACACTGGGAAACTGTCTTAAACACACACACACACACACACACACTGGGAAACTGTCTCTCACACTCACACACACATTGGGAAACTGTCACACACACCCACACACACACACACACACACACACACACACACACACACACACACACACTGGGAAACTGTCTCACACACACACAATGGGAAAATGTCTCTCACAGACACACACACATACTGAGAAACTGTCTCACACACAAACACACACACACACTGGGAAACTGTCTCTCACACTCACACACACACTGGGAAACTGTCTCATCACACACACTCTTTGGGAAACTGTCTCACACACACACACACACAGACTGGGAAACTTTCTCACAAACACACACACACACGCACACACACTCTGGGAAACTGTCTCACACACACACACACTGGGAACCTGTCTCACAAAAACACACACTGGGACACTTTCTCACACACACACACACACTGGGAATCTTTCTCACATACACATACACACAAACAGTGGGAAACTATCTGACACACACACACAGACCACACACTGGGAAACTGTCTTTCACACACATACAAACACACACACACACTGGGAAACTGCTCTCACAAATACACACACACACTAGGACACTGTCTCACACACACATTGGGAAACTGTCTCTCACACTCACACACACACTGGGAAACTGTCACACACACACACACACACACACACACTGGGAAACTCTCTCACACACGCACACTCACTGGGAAACGGTCTCACACACACACACACACGCTGGGAAAATGACTCTGACACACACACTCAGACAAACTGGGAAACTGCCTCACACACACACGCACACACTGCGAAAATGTCCCACAAACACACGCACACTGGGAAACTGTCTCACACACACACACACACACACACACAAACTGGGAAACATTTTCAGACACACTGTAAAACTTTCTTACACCAACAAACAAACAGACACGCACACGCACACACTGGGAAAATGTGTCACACACACACACACACACACACACTGGGAAACTCTCACCCACACACACACAGGAAAATGTCTCACAAACACACACACTTTGAAACTTTCTCACAAACACACACTGGGAAACTGTCTCACACACACAGAGACACTGGGAAACTGTCTCACACACACATGTACACTGGGAAACTGTCTCACACAAATACACACACAAGGAAACTGTCTCACACACACACACACACACACACACTGGGAATCTTTCTCACATACACATACACACAAACAGTGGGAAACTATCTGACACACACACACACACACCACACACTGGGAAACTGTCTTTCACACACATACAAACACACACACACACTGGGAAACTGCTCTCACAAATACACACACACACTAGGACACTGTCTCACACACACACTGGGAAACTGTCTCTCACACTCACACACACATTGGGAAACTGTCACACACACACACACACACACACACACACACACACACACCCACTGGGAAACTGTCTCACACACACACACTGGGTAAATGTCTCTCACAGACACACACACATACTGAGAAACTGTCTCACACACACACACACACACACACACACACTGGGAAACTGTCTCTCACACTCACACACACACTGGGAAACTGTCTCATCACACACACACTCTGGGAAACTGTCTCACACACACACACACACTGGGAAACTGTCTCTCACACACACACACACACACACACACACACACACACACACACACTCAAACTGCGATAATGTCACCTACAAACACAAACAGACTGGGAAACTGTCACACACACACACACAGTCTGGGAAACTTTCTCAAACACACACACACACTGGGAGACTCTCTCACACACGCGCACTCACTGGGAAACGGTCTCACACACACACACAGACGCTGGGAAAATGACTCTGACACACACACTCAGACAAACTGGGAAACTGCCTCACACACACACGCACACACTGCGAAAATGTCCCACAAACACACGCACACTGGGAAACTGTCTCTCACACACACACACACACAAACTGGGAAACATTTTCAGACACACTGTAAAACTTGCTCACACCAACAAACAAACAGACACGCACACGCACACACTGGGAAAATGTGTCACACACACACACACACACACACACACGCACACATACACTGGGAAACTCTCACACACACAATCACACACACACACTGGGATTCTGTCTCACAAAAACACACACTGGGAAACAGTCTCACACACACATACACACAAACATACACTGGGAAACTCCCTCACACACATACACATGCACACACAGTGGGCAACTGTCTCAAACACACACACACACACACACACACATTGGGAAACTGTCTCACACACACACACTGGGAAACTGTCTCACACACACACACACACTGGGGAACTGTCTCGCACACACACACACACACACTGAGAAAGTATCTCAAACACACACACACACACACACACACACACACACACACTCAAACTGCGATAATGTCTCCTACAAACACAAACAGACTGGGAAACTGTCACACACACACACACAGTCTGGGAAACTTTCTCAAACACACACACACACACACTGGGAAACTGTCTCACACACGCACACTGGGAAAATGTCTCTCACAGACACACGCACATACTGAGAAACTGTCTCACACACAAACACACACACACACTGGTAAACTGTCTCCCACACTCGCACACACACTGGGAAACTGTCTCATCACACACACACTCTGGGAAACTGTCTCACACACACACACACTCTGGGAAACTGTCTCACACACACACACACACACACACACACACACACACACACACTCAAACAGCGATAATGTCTCCTACAAACACAAACAGACTGGGAAACTGTCACACACACACACACAGTCTGGGAAACTTTCTCAAACACACACACACACACTGGGAAACTCTCTCACACACGCACACTCACTCGGAAACGGTCTCACACACACACACACACACGCTGGGAAAATGACACTCACACACACTCAGACTAAGTGGGAAACTGCCTCACACACACACGCACACACTGCGAAAATGTCCCACAAACACACGCACACTGGGAAACCGTCTCACACACACACACACACAAACTGGGAAATATTTTCAGACACACTGTAAAACTTTCTCACACCAACAAACAAACAGACACGCGCACGCTCACACTGGGAAAATGTGTCACACACACACACACACACACACACACACACACACACACACTGGGAAACTCTCACACACACAAGCACACACACACACTGGGAACCTGGCTCACAAAAACACACACTGGGAAACAGTCTCACAAAAACACACACACAAAAACATACACTGGGAAAGACACTCACACACATACACATGCACACACAGTGGGAAACTGTCTCACACACACACACACACACACATTGGGAAACTGTCTCACAAATACACACACACATTGGGAAACTGTCTCACACACACACACTGGGAAACTGTCTCACACACACACACACTGGGAAACTGTCTCGCACACACACACACACACACTGGGAAAGTGTCTCACACACACACACACACACACACACACACACTCAAACTGCAATAATGTCTCCTACAAACACAAACAGAGTGGGAAACTGTCACACACACACACACAGTCTGGGAAACTTTCTCAAACACACACACACACACTGGGAAACTCTCTCACACATGCACACTCACTGGGAAACTGTCTCACACACACACACACACACGCTGGGAAAATGACTCTGACACACACACTCAGACAAACTGGGAAACTGCCTCACACACACACGCACACACTGCGAAAATGTCCCACAAACACACGCACACTGGGAAACTGTCTCACACACACAAACTGGGAAACATTTTCAGACACACTGTAAAACTTTCTCACACCAACAAACAAACAGACACGCACACGCTCACACTGGGAAAATGTGTCACACACACACACACACACACACACACACTGGGAAACTCTCACCCACACACACACAGGAAAATGTCTCACAAACACACACACTTTGAATCTTTCTCACAAACACACACTGGGAAACTGTCTCACACACACAGAGACACTGGGAAACTGTCTCACACACACACGTACACTGGGAAACTGTCTCACACACATACACACACAAGGAAACTGTCTCACAAACACACTCACACACTGGGAATCTTTCTCACATACACATACACACAAACAGTGGGAAACTATCTGACACACACACACACCACACACACTGGGAAACTGTCTTTCACACACATACAAACACACACACACACTGGGAAACTGCTCTCACAAATACACACACACTAGGACACTGTCTCACACACACACTGGGAAACTGTCTCTCACACTCACACACACACTGGGAAACTGTCACAAACACACACACACACACACACACACACACACGCACACACACACTGGGAAACTGTCTCACACACACACACTGGGAAAATGTCTCTCACAGACACACACACATACTGAGAAACTGTCTCACACACACACACACTGGGAAACTGTCTCACACACAGAGAGACACTGGGAAACTGTCTCACACATACACACGCACTCTGGGAAACTGTCTCACACACACACACACAAACTGGGAAACTTTCTCACATACACATACACACGAACAGTGGGAAACTGTCTGACACAGACACACACCCACAGACTGGGAAACTGTCTCACACAAACACGCACCACGCACACTGGGAAACTGTCTCACACACACACACACACACACACACACACACACACAGAAACACTGGGAAACTGTCTCACACATACACACACTCACCGGGAAACGGTCTCACACCTCACACACACACACTGGGAAACTGTCTCTCTCACACAAACTCACATGCTGGAATACTGTCTGAAACAGACACACACACAGAGACTGGGAAACTGTCTCACACACAAACACACACACACACACACACACACACAAACTGGGAAACTGTCTCTCACACTCACACATACACTGGGAATCTGTCACACACACACACACACACAAACTGGGAAACTGTCTCACACACACACACACTGGGAAACTGTCTTAAACACACACACACACACACACACACACACACTGGGAAACTGTCACTCACACTCACACACACATTGGGAAACTGTCACACACACCCACACACACACACACACACACACACACACACACACACACACACACACTGGGAAACTGTCTCACACACACACAATGGGAAAATGTCTCTCACAGACACACACACATACTGAGAAACTGTCTCACACACAAACACACACACACACTGGGAAACTGTCTCTCACATTCACACACACACTGGGAAACTGTCTCGCACACACACACATACACACACTGAGAAAGTATCTCAAACACACACACACACACACACACACACACACACACTCAAACTGCGATAATGTCTCCTACAAACACAAACAGACTGGGAAACTGTCACACACACACACACAGTCTGGGAAACTTTCTCAAACACACACACACACACACTGGGAAACTCTCTCACACACGCACACTGGGAAAATGTCTCTCACAGACACACACACATACTGAGAAACTGTCTCACACACAAACACACACACACACTGGTAAACTGTCTCCCACACTCACACACACACTGGGAAACTGTCTCATCACACACACACTCTGGGAAACTGTCTCACACACACACACACTCTGGGAAACTGTCTCACACACACACACACACACACACACACACACACACTCTCAAACTGCGATAATGTCTCCTACAAACACAAACAGACAGGGAAACTGTCACACACACACACACAGTCTGGGAAACTTTCTCAAACACACACACACACACTGGGAAACTCTCTCACACACGCACACTCACTCGGAAACGGTCTCACACACACACACACACACACGCGCTGGGAAAATGACACTCGCACACACTCAGACTAACTGGGAAACTGCCTCACACACACACGCACACACTGCGAAAATGTCCCACAAACACACGCACACTGGGAAACCGTCTCACACACACACACACACAAACTGGGAAATATTTTCAGACACACTGTAAAACTTTCTCACACCAACAAACAAACAGACACGCACACGCACACACTGGGAAAATGTGTCACACACACACACACACACACACACACACACACACACACACACACACACTGGGAAACTCTCACACACACAAGCACACACACACACTGGGAACCTGGCTCACAAAAACACACACTGGGAAACAGTCTCACAAAAACACACTCACAAAAACATACACTGGGAAAGACACTCACACACATACACATGCACACACAGTGGGAAACTGTCTCACACACACACACACACACATTGGGAAACTGTCTCACACACACACACACACACATTGGGAAACTGTCTCACAAATACACACACACATTGGGAAACTGTCTCACACACACACACTGGGAAACTGTCTCGCACACACACACACACACACTGGGAAAGTGTCTCACACACACACACACACACACACACACACACACTCAAACTGCAATAATGTCTCCTACAAACACAAACAGACTGGGAAACTGTCACACACACACACACAGTCTGGGAAACTTTCTCAAACACACACACACACACTGGGAAACTCTCTCACACATGCACACTCACTGGGAAACGGTCTCACACACACACACACACGCTGGGAAAATGACTCTGACACACACACTCAGACAAACTGGGAAACTGCCTCACACACACACACACACACACTCCGAAAATGTCCCACAAACACACGCACACTGGGAAACTGTCTCACACACACACACACACACAAACTGGGAAACATTTTCAGACACACTGTAAAACTTTCTCACACCAACAAACAAACAGACACGCACACGCACATACTGGGAAAATGTGTCACACACACACACACACACACACACACACACTGGGAAACTCTCACCCACACACACACAGGAAAATGTCTCACAAACACACACACTTTGAATCTTTCTCACAAACACACACTGGGAAACTGTCTCACACACACAGAGACACTGGGAAACTGTCTCACACACACACGTACACTGGGAAACTGTCTGACACACATACACACACAAGGAAACTGTCTCACAAACACACTCACACACTGGGAATCTTTCTCACATACACATACACACAAACAGTGGGAAACTATCTGACACACACACACACACCACACACACTGGGAAACTGTCTTTCACACACATACAAACACACACACACACTGGGAAACTGCTCTCACAAATACACACACACTAGGACACTGTCTCACACACACACTGGGAAACTGTCTCTCACACTCACACACACACTGGGAAACTGTCACAAACACACACACACACACACACACACACACACACACACACACACACACACACACTGGGAAACTGTCTCACACACACACACTGGGAAAATGTCTCTCACAGACACACACACATACTGAGAAACTGTCTCACACACACACACACTGGGAAACTGTCTCACACACAGAGAGACACTGGGAAACTGTCTCACACATACACACGCACTCTGGGAAACTGTCTCACACACACACACACAAACTGGGAAACTTTCTAACATACACATACACACAAACAGTGGGAAACTGTCTGACACAGACACACACCCACAGACTGGGAAACTGTCTCACACAAACACGCACCACGCACACTGGGAAACTGTCTCACACACACACACACACACACACACACACACAGAAACACTGGGAAACTGTCTCACACATACACACACTCACCGGGAAACGGTCTCACACCTCACACACACACACTGGGAAACTGTCTCTCTCACACAAACTCACATGCTGGAATACTGTCTGAAACAGACACACACACAGAGACTGGGAAACTGTCTCACACACAAACACACACACACACACACACACACAAACTGGGAAACTGTCTCTCACACTCACACATACACTGGGAATCTGTCACACACACACACACACAAACTGGGAAACTGTCTCACACACACACACACTGGGAAACTGTCTTAAACACACACACACACACACACACACACTGGGAAACTGTCACTCACACTCACACACACATTGGGAAACTGTCACACACACACACACACACACACACACACACACACACACACACACACTGGGAAACTGTCTCACACACACACAATGGGAAAATGTCTCTCACAGACACACACACATACTGAGAAACTGTCTCACACACAAACACACACACACACTGGGAAACTGTCTCTCACATTCACACACACACTGGGAAACTGTCTCGCACACACACACACACACACACTGAGAAAGTATCTCAAACACACACACACACACACACACACACACACACTCAAACTGCGATAATGTCTCCTACAAACACAAACAGACTGGGAAACTGTCACACACACACACACAGTCTGGGAAACTTTCTCAAACACACACACACACACACTGGGAAACTGTCTCACACACGCACACTGGGAAAATGTCTCTCACAGACACACACACATACTGAGAAACTGTCTCACACACAAACACACACACACACTGGTAAACTGTCTCCCACACTCGCACACACACTGGGAAACTGTCTCATCACACACACACTCTGGGAAACTGTCTCACACACACACACACTCTGGGAAACTGTCTCTCACACACACACACACACACACACACACACACACACACTCTCAAACTGCGATAATGTCTCCTACAAACACAAACAGACTGGGAAACTGTCACACACACACACACAGTCTGGGAAACTTTCTCAAACACACACACACACACTGGGAAACTCTCTCACACACGCAAACTCACTCGGAAACGGTCTCTCACACACACACACACACACACACGCTGGGAAAATGACACTCGCACACACTCAGACTAACTGGGAAACTGCCTCACACACACACGCACACACTGCGAAAATGTCCCACAAACACACGCACACTGGGAAACCGTCTCACACACACACACACACAAACTGGGAAATATTTTCAGACACACTGTAAAACTTTCTCACACCGACAAACAAACAGACACGCACACGCACACACTGGGAAAATGTGTCACACACACACAGACACACACACACACACACACACACACACACACACACACTGGGAAACTCTCACACACACAAGCACACACACACACTGGGAACCTGGCTCACAAAAACACACACTGGGAAACAGTCTCACAAAAACACACTCACAAAAACATACACTGGGAAAGACACTCACACACATACACATGCACACACAGTGGGAAACTGTCTCACACACACACACACACACATTGGGAAACTGTCTCACAAATACACACACACATTGGGAAACTGTCTCACACACACACACTGGGAAACTGTCTCACACACACACACACTGGGAAACTGTCTCGCACACACACACACACACACTGGGAAAGTGTCTCACACACACACACACACACACACACACACACACTCAAACTGCAATAATGTCTCCTACAAACACAAACAGACTGGGAAACTGTCACACACACACACACAGTCTGGGAAACTTTCTCAAACACACACACACACACTGGGAAACTCTCTCACACATGCACACTCACTGGGAAACGGTCTCACACACACACACACACGCTGGGAAAATGACTCTGACACACACACTCAGACAAACTGGGAAACTGCCTCACACACACACGCACACACTGCGAAAATGTCCCACAAACACACGCACACTGGGAAACTGTCTCACACACACACACACACACAAACTGGGAAACATTTTCAGACACACTGTAAAACTTTCTCACACCAACAAACAAACAGACACGCACACGCACATACTGGGAAAATGTGTCACACACACACACACACACACACACACACACACTGGGAAACTCTCACCCACACACACACAGGAAAATGTCTCACAAACACACACACTTTGAATCTTTCTCACAAACACACACTGGGAAACTGTCTCACACACACAGAGACACTGGGAAACTGTCTCACACACACACGTACACTGGGAAACTGTCTGACACACAGACACACACAAGGAAACTGTCTCACAAACACACTCACACACTGGGAATCTTTCTCACATACACATACACACAAACAGTGGGAAACTATCTGACACACACACACACCACACACACTGGGAAACTGTCTTTCACACACATACAAACACACACACACACTGGGAAACTGCTCTCACAAATACACACACACTAGGACACTGTCTCACACACACACTGGGAAACTGTCTCTCACACTCACACACACACTGGGAAACTGTCACAAACACACACACACACACACACACACACACACACACACACACACACACACACTGGGAAACTGTCTCACACACACACACACTGGGAAAATGTCTCTCACAGACACACACACATACTGAGAAACTGTCTCACACACACACACACTGGGAAACTGTCTCACACACACAGAGACACTGGGAAACTGTCTCACACATACACACGCACTCTGGGAAACTGTCTCACACACACACACACAAACTGGGAAACTTTCTCACATACACATACACACAAACAGTGGGAAACTGTCTGACACAGACACACACCCACAGACTGGGAAACTGTCTCACACAAACACGCACCACGCACACTGGGAAACTGTCTCTCACACACACACACACACACACACACACAGAAACACTGGGAAACTGTCTCACACATACACACACTCACCGGGAAACGGTCTCACACCTCACACACACACACTGGGAAACTGTCTCTCTCACACAAACTCACATGCTGGAATACTGTCTGAAACAGACACACACACAGAGACTGGGAAACTGTCTCACACACAAACACACACACACACACACACACACACACAAACTGGGAAACTGTCTCTCACACTCACACATACACTGGGAATCTGTCACACACACACACACACACAAACTGGGAAACTGTCTCACACACACACACACTGGGAAACTGTCTTAAACACACACACACACACACACACACACTGGGAAACTGTCACTCACACTCACACACACATTGGGAAACTGTCACACACACCCACACACACACACACACACACACACACACACACACACACTGGGAAACTGTCTCACACACACACAATGGGAAAATGTCTCTCACAGACACACACACAATCTGAGAAACTGTCTCACACACAAACACACACACACACTGGGAAACTGTCTCTCACATTCACACACACACTGGGAAACTGTCTCGCACACACACACACACACACACTGAGAAAGTATCTCAAACACACACACACACACACACACACACACACACACTCAAACTGCGATAATGTCTCCTACAAACACAAACAGACTGGGAAACTGTCACACACACACACACAGTCTGGGAAACTTTCTCAAACACACACACACACACACTGGGAAACTCTCTCACACACGCACACTGGGAAAATGTCTCTCACAGACACACACACATACTGAGAAACTGTCTCACACACAAACACACACACACACTGGTAAACTGTCTCCCACACTCGCACACACACTGGGAAACTGTCTCATCACACACACACTCTGGGAAACTGTCTCACACACACACACACTCTGGGAAACTGTCTCACACACACACACACACACACACACACACACACACACACTCTCAAACTGCGATAATGTCTCCTACAAACACAAACAGACTGGGAAACTGTCACACACACACACACAGTCTGGGAAACTTTCTCAAACACACACACACACACTGGGAAACTCTCTCACACACGCACACTCACTCGGAAACGGTCTCACACACACACACACACACACGCTGGGAAAATGACACTCGCACACACTCAGACTAACTGGGAATCTGCCTCACACACACACGCACACACTGCGAAAATGTCCCACAAACACACGCACACTGGGAAACCGTCTCACACACACACACACACAAACTGGGAAATATTTTCAGACACACTGTAAAACTTTCTCACACCAACAAACAAACAGACACGCACACGCACACACTGGGAAAATGTGTCACACACACACAGACACACACACACACACACACACACACACACACACACACACTGGGAAACTCTCACACACACAAGCACACACACACACTGGGAACCTGGCTCACAAAAACACACACTGGGAAACAGTCTCACAAAAACACACTCACAAAAACATACACTGGGAAAGACACTCACACACATACACATGCACACACAGTGGGAAACTGTCTCACACACACACACACACACATTGGGAAACTGTCTCACAAATACACACACACATTGGGAAACTGTCTCACACACACACACTGGGAAACTGTCTCACACACACACACACTGGGAAACTGTCTCGCACACACACACACACACACACTGGGAAAGTGTCTCACACACACACACACACACACACACACACACACTCAAACTGCAATAATGTCTCCTACAAACACAAACAGACTGGGAAACTGTCACACACACACACACAGTCTGGGAAACTTTCTCAAACACACACACACACACTGGGAAACTCTCTCACACATGCACACTCACTGGGAAACGGTCTCACACACACACACACACGCTGGGAAAATGACTCTGACACACACACTCAGACAAACTGGGAAACTGCCTCACACTCACACGCACACACTGCGAAAATGTCCCACAAACACACGCACACTGGGAAACTGTCTCACACACACACACACACACAAACTGGGAAACATTTTCAGACACACTGTAAAACTTTCTCACACCAACAAACAAACAGACACGCACACGCACATACTGGGAAAATGTGGCACACACACACACACACACACACACACACTGGGAAACTCTCACCCACACACACACAGGAAAATGTCTCACAAACACACACACTTTGAATCTTTCTCACAAACACACACTGGGAAACTGTCTCACACACACAGAGACACTGGGAAACTGTCTCACACACACACGTACACTGGGAAACTGTCTGACACACATACACACACAAGGAAATTGTCTCACAAACACATTCACACACTGGGAATCTTTCTCACATACACATACACACAAACAGTGGGAAACTATCTGACACACACACACACACCACACACACTGGGAAACTGTCTTTCACACACATACAAACACACACACACACTGGGAAACTGCTCTCACAAATACACACACACTAGGACACTGTCTCACACACACACTGGGAAACTGTCTCTCACACTCACACACACACTGGGAAACTGTCACACACACACACACACACACACACACACACACACACACACACACACACACACACACACACTGGGAAACTGTCTCACACACACACACTGGGAAAATGTCTCTCACAGACACACACACATACTGAGAAACTGTCTCACACACACACACACTGGGAAACTGTCTCTCACACACAGAGACACTGGGAAACTGTCTCACACATACACACGCACTCTGGGAAACTGTCTCAGACACACACACACAAACTGGGAAACTTTCTCACATACACATACACACAAACAGTGGGAAACTGTCTGATACAGACACACACCCACAGACTGGGAAGCTGTCTCACACAAACACGCACCACGCACACTGGGAAACTGTCTCACACACACACACACACACACACACACACAGAAACACTGGGAAACTGTCTCACACATACACACACTCACCGGGAAACGGTCTCACACCTCACACACACACACTGGGAAACTGTCTCTCTCACACAAACTCACATGCTGGAATACTGTCTGAAACAGACACACACACAGAGACTGGGAAACTGTCTCACACACAAACACACACACACACACACACACACACACACACACTGGGAAACTGTCTCTCACACTCACACATACACTGGGAATCTGTCACACACACACACACACACAAACTGGGAAACTGTCTCACACACACACACACTGGGAAACTGTCTCTCTCACACAAACTCACATGCTGGAATACTGTCTGAAACAGACACACACACAGAGACTGGGAAACTGTCTCACACACAAACACACACACACACACACACACACAAACTGGGAAACTGTCTCTCACACTCACACATACACTGGGAATCTGTCACACACACACACACACAAACTGGGAAACTGTCTCACACACACACACACTGGGAAACTGTCTTAAACACACACACACACACACACACACACTGGGAAACTGTCACTCACACTCACACACACATTGGGAAACTGTCACACACACCCACACACACACACACACACACACACACACACACACACTGGGAAACTGTCTCACACACACACAATGGGAAAATGTCTCTCACAGACACACACACATACTGAGAAACTGTCTCACACACAAACACACACACACACTGGGAAACTGTCTCTCACATTCACACACACACTGGGAAACTGTCTCGCACACACACACACACACACACTGAGAAAGTATCTCAAACACACACACACACACACACACACACACACACTCAAACTGCGATAATGTCTCCTACAAACACAAACAGACTGGGAAACTGTCACACACACACACACAGTCTGGGAAACTTTCTCAAACACACACACACACACACTGGGAAACTGTCTCACACACGCACACTGGGAAAATGTCTCTCACAGACACACACACATACTGAGAAACTGTCTCACACACAAACACACACACACACTGGTAAACTGTCTCCCACACTCGCACACACACTGGGAAACTGTCTCATCACACACACACTCTGGGAAACTGTCTCACACACACACACACTCTGGGAAACTGTCTCACACACACACACACACACACACACACACACACACACACACTCTCAAACTGCGATAATGTCTCCTACAAACACAAACAGACTGGGAAACTGTCACACACACACACACAGTCTGGGAAACTTTCTCAAACACACACACACACACTGGGAAACTCTCTCACACACGCACACTCACTCGGAAACGGTCTCTCACACACACACACGCTGGGAAAATGACACTCGCACACACTCAGACTAACTGGGAAACTGCCTCACACACACACGCACACACTGCGAAAATGTCCCACAAACACACGCACACTGGGAAACCGTCTCACACACACACACACACAAACTGGGAAATATTTTCAGACACACTGTAAAACTTTCTCACACCGACAAACAAACAGACACGCACACGCACACACTGGGAAAATGTGTCACACACACACAGACACACACACACACTCACACACCCACACCCACACTGGGAAACTCTCACACACACAAGCACACACACACACTGGGAACCTGGCTCACAAAAACACACACTGGGAAACAGTCTCACAAAAACACACTCACAAAAACATACACTGGGAAAGACACTCACACACATACACATGCACACACAGTGGGAAACTGTCTCACACACACACACACACACATTGGGAAACTGTCTCACAAATACACACACACATTGGGAAACTGTCTCACACACACACACTGGGAAACTGTCTCACACACACACACACTGGGAAACTGTCTCGCACACACACACACACACACTGGGAAAGTGTCTCACACACACACACACACACACACACACACACTCAAACTGCAATAATGTCTCCTACAAACACAAACAGACTGGGAAACTGTCACACACACACACACAGTCTGGGAAACTTTCTCAAACACACACACACACACTGGGAAACTCTCTCACACATGCACACTCACTGGGAAACGGTCTCACACACACACACACACGCTGGGAAAATGACTCTGACACACACACTCAGACAAACTGGGAAACTGCCTCACACACACACGCACACACTGCGAAAATGTCCCACAAACACACGCACACTGGGAAACTGTCTCACACACACACACACACACAAACTGGGAAACATTTTCAGACACACTGTAAAACTTTCTCACACCAACAAACAAACAGACACGCACACGCACATACTGGGAAAATGTGTCACACACACACACACACACACACACACACACACTGGGAAACTCTCACCCACACACACACAGGAAAATGTCTCACAAACACACACACTTTGAATCTTTCTCACAAACACACACTGGGAAACTGTCTCACACACACAGAGACACTGGGAAACTGTCTCACACACACACGTACACTGGGAAACTGTCTGACACACATACACACACAAGGAAACTGTCTCACAAACACACTCACACACTGGGAATCTTTCTCACATACACATACACACAAACAGTGGGAAACTATCTGACACACACACACACCACACACACTGGGAAACTGTCTTTCACACACATACAAACACACACACACACTGGGAAACTGCTCTCACAAATACACACACACTAGGACACTGTCTCACACACACACTGGGAAACTGTCTCTCACACTCACACACACACTGGGAAACTGTCACAAACACACACACACACACACACACACACACACACACACACACACACACACTGGGAAACTGTCTCACACACACAAACACTGGGAAAATGTCTCTCACAGACACACACACATACTGAGAAACTGTCTCACACACACACACACTGGGAAACTGTCTCACACACAGAGAGACACTGGGAAACTGTCTCACACATACACACGCACTCTGGGAAACTGTCTCACACACACACACACAAACTGGGAAACTTTCTCACATACACATACACACAAACAGTGGGAAACTGTCTGACACAGACACACACCCACAGACTGGGAAACTGTCTCACACAAACACGCACCACACACACTGGGAAACTGTCTCACACACACACACACACACACACACACACACAGAAACACTGGGAAACTGTCTCACACATACACACACTCACCGGGAAACGGTCTCACACCTCACACACACACACTGGGAAACTGTCTCTCTCACACAAACTCACATGCTGGAATACTGTCTGAAACAGACACACACACAGAGACTGGGAAACTGTCTCACACACAAACACACACACACACACACACACACACAAACTGGGAAACTGTCTCTCACACTCACACATACACTGGGAATCTGTCACACACACACACACACACAAACTGGGAAACTGTCTCACACACACACACACTGGGAAACTGTCTTAAACACACACACACACACACACACACTCTGGGAAACTGTCACTCACACTCACACACACATTGGGAAACTGTCACACACACCCACACACACACACACACACACACACACACACACACACACTGGGAAACTGTCTCACACACACACAATGGGAAAATGTCTCTCACAGACACACACACATACTGAGAAACTGTCTCACACACAAACACACACACACACTGGGAAACTGTCTCTCACATTCACACACACACTGGGAAACTGTCTCGCACACACACACACACACACACTGAGAAAGTATCTCAAACACACACACACACACACACACACACACACACTCAAACTGCGATAATGTCTCCTACAAACACAAACAGACTGGGAAACTGTCACACACACACACACAGTCTGGGAAACTTTCTCAAACACACACACACACACACTGGGAAACTCTCTCACACACGCACACTGGGAAAATGTCTCTCACAGACACACACACATACTGAGAAACTGTCTCACACACAAACACACACACACACTGGTAAACTGTCTCCCACACTCGCACACACACTGGGAAACTGTCTCATCACACACACACTCTGGGAAACTGTCTCACACACACACACACTCTGGGAAACTGTCTCACACACACACACACACACACACACACACACACACACTCTCAAACTGCGATAATGTCTCCTACAAACACAAACAGACTGGGAAACTGTCACACACACACACACAGTCTGGGAAACTTTCTCAAACACACACACACACACTGGGAAACTCTCTCACACACGCACACTCACTTGGAAACGGTCTCACACACACACACACACACACGCTGGGAAAATGACACTCGCACACACTCAGACTAACTGGGAAACTGCCTCACACACACACGCACACACTGCGAAAATGTCCCACAAACACACGCACACTGGGAAACCGTCTCACACACACACACACACAAACTGGGAAATATTTTCAGACACACTGTAAAACTTTCTCACACCAACAAACAAACAGACACGCACACGCACACACTGGGAAAATGTGTCACACACACACAGACACACACACACACACACACACACACACACACACTGGGAAACTCTCACACACACAAGCACACACACACACTGGGAACCTGGCTCACAAAAACACACACTGGGAAACAGTCTCACAAAAACACACTCACAAAAACATACACTGGGAAAGACACTCACACACATACACATGCACACACAGTGGGAAACTGTCTCACACACACACACACACACATTGGGAAACTGTCTCACAAATACACACACACATTGGGAAACTGTCTCACACACACACACTGGGAAACTGTCTCACACACACACACACTGGGAAACTGTCTCGCACACACACACACACACACACTGGGAAAGTGTCTCACACACACACACACACACACACACACACACACTCAAACTGCAATAATGTCTCCTACAAACACAAACAGACTGGGAAACTGTCACACACACACACACAGTCTGGGAAACTTTCTCAAACACACACACACACACTGGGAAACTCTCTCACACATGCACACTCACTGGGAAACGGTCTCACACACACACACACACGCTGGGAAAATGACTCTGACACACACACTCAGACAAACTGGGAAACTGCCTCACACACACACGCACACACTGCGAAAATGTCCCACAAACACACGCACACTGGGAAACTGTCTCACACACACACACACACACAAACTGGGAAACATTTTCAGACACACTGTAAAACTTTCTCACACCAACAAACAAACAGACACGCACACGCACATACTGGGAAAATGTGGCACACACACACACACACACACACACACACACTGGGAAACTCTCACCCACACACACACAGGAAAATGTCTCACAAACACACACACTTTGAATCTTTCTCACAAACACACACTGGGAAACTGTCTCACACACACAGAGACACTGGGAAACTGTCTCACACACACACGTACACTGGGAAACTGTCTGACACACATACACACACAAGGAAATTGTCTCACAAACACATTCACACACTGGGAATCTTTCTCACATACACATACACACAAACAGTGGGAAACTATCTGACACACACACACACACCACACACACTGGGAAACTGTCTTTCACACACATACAAACACACACACACACTGGGAAACTGCTCTCACAAATACACACACACTAGGACACTGTCTCAAACACACACTGGGAAACTGTCTCTCACACTCACACACACACTGGGAAACTGTCACACACACACACACACACACACACACACACACACACACACACACACACACACACACTGGGAAACTGTCTCACACACACACACTGGGAAAATGTCTCTCACAGACACACACACATACTGAGAAACTGTCTCACACACACACACACTGGGAAACTGTCTCTCACACACAGAGACACTGGGAAACTGTCTCACACATACACACGCACTCTGGGAAACTGTCTCAGACACACACACACAAACTGGGAAACTTTCTCACATACACATACACACAAACAGTGGGAAACTGTCTGATACAGACACACACCCACAGACTGGGAAGCTGTCTCACACAAACACGCACCACGCACACTGGGAAACTGTCTCACACACACACACACACACACACACACACAGAAACACTGGGAAACTGTCTCACACATACACACACTCACCGGGAAACGGTCTCACACCTCACACACACACACTGGGAAACTGTCTCTCTCACACAAACTCACATGCTGGAATACTGTCTGAAACAGACACACACACAGAGACTGGGAAACTGTCTCACACACAAACACACACACACACACACACACACACACACACACACTGGGAAACTGTCTCTCACACTCACACATACACTGGGAATCTGTCACACACACACACACACACAAACTGGGAAACTGTCTCACACACACACACACTGGGAAACTGTCTTAAACACACACACACACACACAGACACTGGGAAACTGTCTCTCACACTCACACACACATTGGGAAACTGTCACACACACCCACACACACACACACACACACTCAAACTGCGATAATGTCTCCTACAAACACAGACAGACTGGGAAACTGTCACACACACACACACAGTCTGGGAAACTTTCTCAAACACCCACACACACACTGGGAAACTCTCTCACACACGCACACTCACTGGGAAATGGTCTCACACACGCACACACGCTGGGAAAATGACTCTCACACACACACTAAGACAAACTGGGAAACTGCCTCACACACACACACACACACACTGGGAAAATGTCCCACACACACACACGCACACTGGGAAACTGTCTCACACACACACACACACACACCCAAACTGCGATAATGTCTCCTACAAACACAAACAGACTGGGAAACTGTCACACACACACACAGTCTGGGAAACTTTCTCAAACACACACACACACACTGGGAAACTCTCACACAAGCACACTGGGAAAATGTCTCTCACAGACACACACACATACTGAGAAAGTGTCTCACACACAAACACACACACACACTGGGAAACTGTCTCTCACACTCGCACACACACTGGAAACTGTCTCATCACACACACACACTCTGGGAAACTGTCTCACACACACACACACTCTGGGAAACTGTCTCACACACAAACACACACACACACACTCAAACAACGATAATGTCTCCTACAAACACAAACAGACTGGGAAACTGTCACACACACACACACAGTCTGGGAAACTTTCTCAAACACACACACACACACTGGGAAACTCTCTCACACACGCACACTCACTCGGAAACGGTCTCACACACACACACACACACGCTGGGAAAATGACACTCACACACAAACTCAGACTAACTGGGAAACTGCCTCACACACACATGCACACACTGAGAAAATGTCCCACAAACACACGCACACTGGGAAACTGTCTCACACACACACACACACACAAACTGGGAAACATTTTCAGACACACTGTAAAACTTTCTCACACCAACAAACAAACAGACACGCACACGCACACACTGGGAAAATGAGTCACACACACACACACACACACACTGGAAAACTCTCACACACACAAGCACACACACACACTGGGAACCTGGCTCACAAAAACACACACTGGGAAACAGTCTCACAAAAACACACACAAACAAACATACACTGGGAAACTCCCTCACACACATGCACATGCACACACAGTGGGAAACTGTCTCACACACACAGACACACAAATTGGGAAACTGTCTCACAAATACACACACACACTGGGAAACTGTCTCACACACACACACTGGGAAACTGTCTCACACACACACACACTGGGAATCTGTCTCGCACACACACAAACACACACACTGGGAAAGTGTCTCACACACACACACACACACACACACACACACACACACACACACACACACACACTGAAACTGCGATAATGTCTCATACAAACACAGACTGGGAAACTGTCACACACACACACAGTCTGGGAAACTTTCTCAAACACACACACACACACTGGGAAACTCTCTCACACACGCACACTCACTGGGAAACGGTCTCACACACACACACACACGCTGGGAAAATGACTCTGACACACACACTCAGACAAACTGGGAAACTGCCTCACACACATACGCACACACTGCGAAAATGTCCCACAAACACACGCACACTGGGAAACTGTCTCACACACACACACACACACAAACTGGGAAACATTTTCAGACACACTGTAAAACTTTCTCACACCAAAAAACAAACGCACACGCACACACTGGGAAAATGTGTCACACACACACACACACACACACACACACACACACACACACACACACTGGGAAACTCTCACCCACACACACACAGGAAAATGTCTCACAAACACACACACTTTGAAACTTTCTCACAAACACACACTGGGAAACTGTCTCACACACACAGAGACACTGGGAAACTGTCTCACACACACATGTACACTGGGAAACTGTCTCACACACATACACACACAAGGAAACTATCTCACACACACACACACACTGGGAATCTTTCTCACATACACATACACACAAACAGTGGGAAAATATCTGACACACACACACACCACACACACTGGGAAACTGTCTTTCACACACATACAAACACACACACACACTGGGAAACTGCTCTCACAAATATACACACACACTAGGACACTGTCTCACACACACACTGGGAAAATGTCTCTCACACTCACACACACACTGGGAAACTGTCACACACACACACACACACACACACACTGGGAAACTCTCACCCACACACACATCGGAAAATGTCTCACAAACACACACACTTTGAAACTTTCTCACAAACACACACTGGGAAACTGTCTCACACACACAGAGACACTGGGAATCTGTCTCACACACACACGTACACTGGGAAACTGTCTCACACACATACACACACAAGGAAACTGTCTCACACACACACACACACTGGGAATCTTTCTCACATACACATACACACAAACAGTGGGAAAATATCTGAGACACACACACACACCACACACACTGGGAAACTGTCGTTCACACACATACAAACACACATACACACTGGGAAACTGCTCTCACAAATACACACACACACTAGGACACTGTCTCACACACACACTGGGAAACTGTCTCTCACACTCACACACACACTGGGAAACTGTCACACACACATACACACACACACACTGGGAAACTGTCTCACACACACACACTGGGAAAATGTCTCTCACACTCACACAAACACTGGGAAACTGTCTCATCACACACACACTTCTGGAAACTGTCTCACACACACAAACACACTGGGAAACTGTCTCACACACACACACACACACACACACACACACACACACACAAACACACACACTCAAACTGCGATAATGTCTCCTACAAACACAAACAGACTGGGAAACTGTCACACACACACACACAGTCTGGGAAACTTTCTCAAACACACACACACACACTGGGAAACTCTCTCACACACGCACACTCACTGGGAAACGGTCTCACACACACACACACACGCTGGGAAAATGACTCTGACACACACACTCAGACAAACTGGGAAACTGCCTCACACACATACGCACACACTGCGAAAATGTCCCACAAACACACGCACACTGGGAAACTGTCTCACACACACACACACACACAAACTGGGAAACATTTTCAGACACACTGTAAAACTTTCTCACACCAAAAAACAAACGCACACGCACACACTGGGAAAATGTGTCACACACACACACACACACACACACACACACACACACACACACACACTGGGAAACTCTCACCCACACACACACAGGAAAATGTCACACAAACACACACACTTTGAAACTTTCTCACAAACACACACTGGGAAACTGTCTCACACACACAGAGACACTGGGAAACTGTCTCACACACACATGTACACTGGGAAACTGTCTCACACACATACACACACAAGGAAACTATCTCACACACACACACACACTGGGAATCTTTCTCACATACACATACACACAAACAGTGGGAAAATATCTGACACACACACACACCACACACACTGGGAAACTGTCTTTCACACACATACAAACACACACACACACTGGGAAACTGCTCTCACAAATATACACACACACTAGGACACTGTCTCACACACACACTGGGAAAATGTCTCTCACACTCACACACACACTGGGAAACTGTCACACACACACACACACACACACACTGGGAAACTCTCACCCACACACACATCGGAAAATGTCTCACAAACACACACACTTTGAAACTTTCTCACAAACACACACTGGGAAACTGTCTCACACACACAGAGACACTGGGAATCTGTCTCACACACACACGTACACTGGGAAACTGTCTCACACACATACACACACAAGGAAACTGTCTCACACACACACACACACTGGGAATCTTTCTCACATACACATACACACAAACAGTGGGAAAATATCTGAGACACACACACACACCACACACACTGGGAAACTGTCGTTCACACACATACAAACACACATACACACTGGGAAACTGCTCTCACAAATACACACACACACTAGGACACTGTCTCACACACACACTGGGAAACTGTCTCTCACACTCACACACACACTGGGAAACTGTCACACACACATACACACACACACACTGGGAAACTGTCTCACACACACACACTGGGAAAATGTCTCTCACACTCACACAAACACTGGGAAACTGTCTCATCACACACACACTTCTGGAAACTGTCTCACACACACAAACACACTGGGAAACTGTCTCACACACACACACACACACACACACACACACACACACAAACACACACACTCAAACTGCGATAATGTCTCCTACAAACACAAACAGACTGGGAAACTGTCACACACACACACACAGTCTGGGAAACTTTCTCAAACACACACACACACACTGGGAAACTCTCTCACACAAGCACACTGGGAAAATGTCTCTCACAGACACACACACATACTGAGAAACGGTCTCACACACAAACACACACACACACTGGGAAACTGTCTCTCACACTCGCACACACATTGGGAAACTGTCTCATCACACACACACTCTGGGAAACTGTCTCACACACACACACACTCTGGGAAACTGTCTCACACACACACACACACACACACACACACACACTCAAACTGCGATAATGTCTCCTACAAACACAAACAGACTGGGAAACTGTCACACACACACACACAGTCTGGGAAAATTTCTCAAACACACACACACACACTGGGAAACTCTCTCACACACTCACACTCACTCGGAAACGGTCTCTCACACACACACACACACGCTGGGAAAATGACTCTCACACACACACTCAGACTAACTGGGAAACTGCCTCACACACACACGCACACACAGCGAAAATGTCCCACAATCACATACACACTGGGAAACTGTCTCACACACACACACACACAAACTGGGAAACATTTTCAGACACACTGTAAAACTTTCTCACACCAACATCAAACAGACACGCACACGCACACACTGGGAAAAAGTGTCACACACACACACACACACACACACACACACTGGGAAACTCTCACACACACAAGCACACACACACACTGGGAACCTGGCTCACAAAAACACACACTGGGAAACAGTCTCACAAAAACACACACACATCAAATATACACTGGGAAACTCCCTCACACACACACATGCACACACAGTGGGAAACTGTCTCACGCACACACACACACACATTGGGAAACTGTCTCACAAATACACACACACACTGGGAAACTGTCTCACACACACACACTGGGAAACTGTCTCACACACACACACACTGGGAAACTGTCTCGCACACACAAACACACACTCTGGGAAAGTGTCTCAAACACACACACACACACAGACAATCAAACTGCGATAATGTCTCCTACAAACACAAACAGACTGGGAAACTGTCACACACACACACACATTCTGGGAAACTTTCTCAAACACACACACACACACTGGGAAACTCTCACACACGCACACTGGGAAAATGTCTCTCACAGACACACACACATACTGAGAAACTGTCTCACACACAAACACACACACACACTGGGAAACTGTCTCTCACACTCACACACACACTGGGAAACTGTCTCATCACACACACACTCTGGGAAACTGTCTCACACACACACACACACTGCGAAACTGTCACACACACACACACACACACAAACTGGGAAACATTTTCAGACACACTGTAAAACTTTCTCACACCAACAAACAAACAGACACGCACACGCACACACTGGGAAAATGTGTCACACACACACACACACACACACACACACACACACACACTGGGAAAATCGCACACACACAAACACACACACACACTGGGAACCTGTCTCACAAAAACACACACTGGGAAACAGTCTCACACTCACAGAAACACACAAACATACACTGGGAAACTCCCTCACACAAATACACGTGCACAATGAGTGGGAAACTGTCTCACACACACACACACATACATTGGGAAACTGTCTCACAAATACACAAACACACTGGGAAACTGTCTCACACACACACAGACTGGGAAACTGTCTCACACACACACACACTGGGAAACTGTCTCGCACACACACACACACACACACACACTGGGAAAGTGTTTCACACACACACACACACACACACACACACACACACTCAAACTGCGATAATGTCACCTACAAACACAAACAGACTGGGAAACTGTCACACACAAACACACAGTCTGGGGAACTTTCTCAAACATACACACACACACTGGGAAACTCTCTCACACACGCACACTCAATGGGAAATGGTCTCACACACAAACACACGCTGGGAAAATGACTCTGACACACACACTCAGACAAACTGGGAAACTGCCTCACACACACACGCACACACTGGGGAAATGTCCCACACACACACACGCACAATGGGAAACTGTCTCTCACACACACACACACACAAACTGGGAAACATTCTCAGGAACACTGCATAACTTTCTCACACCAACAAACAAAGAGACACGCACACGCACACACTGGGAAACTGTCTCACACACACACACACACAAACTGGGAAACATTCTCAGGAACACTGCAAAACTTTCTCACACCAACAAACAAACAGACACGCACACGCACACACTGGGAAACTGTCTCACACACACACACACACACACACACACACACACTCGGAAACTCTCTCACACACACACACACAGGAAAATGTCTCACAGACACACACACTTTGAAAATTTCTCACAAACACACACTGGGAAACTGTCTCACACACACAGAGACACTGGGAAACTGTCTCACACACACACACACACTGGGAAACTGTCTCACACGCATACACACACAAGGAAACTGTCTCACACACACACACACACACTGGGAATCTTTCTCACATACACATACAGACAAACAGTGGGAAACAATCTGACACACACACACACCACACACACTGGGAAACTGTGTTTCACACACATACAAACACACACACACACTGGGAAACTGCTCTCACAAATACACACACACACTGGGACACTGTCTCACACACACACACTGGGAAACTGTTCTCACACTCACACACACACTAGGAAACTGTCACACACACACACACACACACACAAACATTGGGAAACTGTCTCACACATACACACACACACTGGGAAACTGTCTCTCACACACACACTGGGAAAATGTCTCTCACAGACACACACACATACTGAGAAACTGTCTCACACACAAACACACACACACACTGGGAAACTGTCTCTCACACTCACACACACACTAGGAAACTGTCTCATCACACACACACTTTGGGAAACTGTCTCACACACACACACACAGACTGGGAAACTTTCTCACACACACACACACACACACTGGGAACCTGTCTCACAAAAACACACACTGGGAAACTTTCTCACACACACACACACAAAAGGAAACTGTCTCACAGACACACACACTGGGAATCTTTCTCACATGCACTTACACACAAACAGTGGGAAACTATCTGACACACACACACAGCACACACACTGGGAAACCGTCTTTCACACACATACAAAGACACACACACACACTGGGAAACTGCTCTCACAAATACACACACACACTGGGACACTGTCTCACACACACACACTGGGAAACTGTTCTCACACTCACACACACACTGGGAAACTGTCACACACACTCACACACACACACACACACACAGGGAAACTGTCTCACACATACACACACACACTGGGAAACTGTCTCACACACACACACTGGGAAAATGTCTCTCACAGACACACACACATACTGAGAAACTGTGTCGCACACAAACACACACACACACTGGGAAACTGTCTCTCACACTCACACACACACTAGGAAACTGTCTCATCACACACACACTTTGGGAAACTGTCTCACACACACACACAGAGACTGGGAAACTTTCTCACACACACACACACACACACTCTGGGAAACTGTCTCACACACACACACACTGGGAACCTGTCTCACAAAAACACACACTGGGAAACTTTCTCACACACACACACACAAAAGGAAACTGTCTCACAGACACACACACTGGGAATCTTTCTCACATACACATACACACAAACAGTGGGAAACTATCTGACATACACACACAGCACACACACTGGGAAACCGTCTTTCACACACATACAAACACACACACACACTGGGAAACTGCTCTCACAAATACACACACACACTGGGACACTGTCACACACACACACACTGGGAAACTGTCACACACACACACACACACACACACACACACACTGGGAAACTGTCTCACACAACACACACACACTGGGAAACTGTATCACACACACACTCTGGGAAAATGTCTCTCACAGCCACACACACATACTGAGAAACTGTCTCACACACAAACACACACACACACTGGGAAACTGTCTCTCACACTCACACACACTCTGGGAAACTGTCTCACACACACACACACAGGAAAATGTCTCACAGACACACACACTTTGAAACTTTCTCACACACACACACTGGGAAACTGTCTCACACACACTGAGACACTGGAAAACTGTCTCACACACACACGAACACTGCGAAACTGTATCACACACACACACACACAAGGAAACTGTCTCACACACACACACACACTGGGAATCTTTCTCACATACACATACACACAAACAGTGGGAAACTATCTGACACACACACACACCACACACACTGGGAAACTGTCTTTCACACACATACAAACACACACACACTGGGAAACTGCTCTCACAAATACACACACACACTGGGACAGTGTCTCACACACACACAATGGGAAACTGTCACACACACACACACACACACACACACTGGGAAACTGTCTCACACATACACACACACACTGGGAAACTGTCTCACACACACACACTGGGAAAATGTCTCTCACAGACACACACACATACTGAGAAACTGTCTCACACACAAACACACACATACACTGGGAAACCGTCTTTCACACTCACACACACACTGGGAAACTGTCTCATCACACACACACTCTGGGAAACTGTCTCACACACACGCACACACTGCGAAACTGTCTCACACACACACACACACACACACTCAAACTGCGATAATGTCTCCTACAAATACAAACAGTTTGGGAAACTGTCACACACACACACAGTCTGGGAAAATTTCTCAAACACACACACACACACTGGGAAACTCTCTCACACACGCACACTCACTGGGAAACGGTCTCTCACACACACACACACGCTGGGAAAATGACTCACACACACACTCAGACAACCTGGGAAACTGCGTCTCACACACACGCAAACACTGGGAAAATGTCCCACACACACACACGCACACTGGGAAACTGTCTCACCCACACACACACAAACTGGGAAACATTCTCAGACACACTGTAAAACTTTCTCACACCAACAAACAAACAGACAAGCACACGCACAACCTGGGAAAATGTCTCTCTCTCACACACACACACACACACACTGGGAAACTCTCAAACACACAAACACACACACACACTGGGAAACTGTCTCTCACACACATACCTGGAAAATGTCTCACAGACACACACACTTTGAAACTTTCTCACACACACACACTGGGAAACTGTCTCACACACACACATTGGGAAACTGCTCTCACAAATACACACACACACTGGGACACTGTCTCACACACACACACTGGGAAACTGTCTCACACACACACACTGGGAAAATGTCTCTCACAGACACACACACATACTGAGAAACTGTCTCACGCACAAACACACACACACACTGGTATACTGTCTCTCACACTCACACACACACTGGGAAACTGTCTCATCACACACACACTCTGGGAAACTGTCTCACACACACACACGCACACATACTCTGGGAAACTGTCTCATCACACACAAACTCTGGGAAACTCTCACACACACACACACTGGGAAACTGTCTCACACATACACACACACACTGAGAAACTGTCTCACACACACACACTGGGAAATTGTCTCTCACAGACACACACACATACTGAGAAACTGTCTCACACACAAAAACACAAACACACTGGGAAACTCTCTCTCACACATACACACACACACTGGGAAACTGTCTCATCACACACACACTCTGGGAAACTGCCTCACACACACACACACAGGAAAATGTCTCACAGACACACACACTTTGAAACTTTCTCACACACACACACTGGGAAACTGTCTCACACACACAGAGACACTGGGAAACTGTCTCACACAAAAACGCACACTGCAAAACTGTGTCACACACACACAAGGAAACTGTCTCACACACACACACACACTGGGAATCTTTCTCACATACACATACACACAAACAGTGGGAAAATATCTGACACACACACACACACACACACACCACATACTGGGAAACTGTCTTTCACAGACATACAAACACACACACACACTGGGAAACTGCTCTCACAAATGCACACACACACTGGGACACTGTCTCACGCACACACACTGGGAACCTGTCACACACACACACACACACACACACACACACACACACACACACACACACACACACACTGTCTCACTGTCTCACACACACACATTGGGAAAATGTCTCTCACAGACACACACACATACTGAGAAACTGTCTCACACACAAACACACACACACACTGGGAAACTGTCTCTCACACTCACACACACACTGGGAAACTGTCTCAACACACACACACTCTGGGAAACTGTCTCACACACACACACACTCTGGGAAACTGTCTCACACACATACACAAACACACACACACACTCTGGGAAACTGTCTCTCACACACACACACACTGGGAAACTGTCTCACACACAGAGAGACACTGGGAAACTGTCTCACACATACACACACACACTGGGAAACTGTCTCACACACAGACACACAAACTGGGAAATTTTTCTCACATACACATACACACAAACAGTGGGAAACTGTCTGACACAGACACTTACACACAGACTGGGAAAATGTCTCACACACACACGCACCACGCACACTGGGAAACTGTCTCTCTCTCTCACACACACACACACACACACACACACACACACACACTGGGAAACTGTCTCACACATACACACACACACCGGGAAACTGTCTCAAACACACACACTGGGAAACTGTCTCTCTCACACAAACACACATACTGGAATACTGTCTGAAACAGACACACACACAAAGACTGGGAAACTGTCTCTCACACACACACACACACACACTGGGAAACTGTCTCTCACACTCACACACACACTGGGAATCTGTTACACACACACACACACACACACACACACACACACTCACACACAAACTGGGAAACTGTCTCACACACAACACACACACTGGGAAACTGTTTCACACATACACACACACCTACTTGGAAACTGTCTTAAACACATGCACACAAACACAGTGGGAAACTGTCTCGCACACTCACACACACACTGGGAAACTGTCACACATACACACACACACACACACACACACACAGGGAAACTTTCTCTACACACACACACTGGGAAAATGTCTCTCACAGACACACACACATACTGCGAAAATGTCTCACACACAAACACACAAACACAATGGGAAACTGTCTCTCACACTCACACACACACTGGGAAACTGTCTCATCACACACACACTCTGGGAAACTTTCTCACACACACACACAAACACTGGGAAACTGTCTCACGCACACACACACACACACACACACACACTTTGGAAACTGTCTCACGCACACACACTGTGAAACTGTCTCACACACACACATACACTGGGAAACAGTCTCACACACACACAAACACTGGGAAACTGTCTCACACACTAGGCAACTGTCCCTCTCACAGACACACACACTGGGAAACTGTCTCACAAACACACACACACAATAGGAAACTGTCTCTCAAAGACAAACACACACACAATGGTAAACTGCCTCACACACACACACTCACACACACACACACACACACACACAAAGCGAAGGTGGGAACCAGTCTCTCACAGACACACACACTGGGAACCTGTCTCACAAAAACACACACTGGGAAACAGTCTCACACTCACCCACACACACAAACATACACTCGGAAACTCCCTCACACACATAAACATGCACACACAGTGGGAAATTGTCTCACACACACACACACACACTTTGGGAAACTGTCTCACAAATACACAAACACACTGGGAAACTGTCTCACACACACATACTGGGAAACTGTCTCACACACACACACACACTGGGAAACTGTCTTGCACACACACACACACACACTGGGAAAGTGTCTCACACACACACACACACACTCAAACTGCGATAATGTCTCCTACAAACACAAACAGACTGGGAAACTGTCACACACACTCACACACACAGTCTGGGAAACTTTCTCAAACACACACACACACACACACTGGGAAACTCTCTCACACACGCACACTCACTGGGAAACCGTCTCACACACACACACACGCTGGGAAAATGACTCTCACACACACACTCAGACAAACTGGGAAACTGCCTCACCCACACACGCACACACTCGGAAAATGCCCCACACACACACACGCACACTGGGAAACTGTCTCTCTCACACACACACACACAAACTGGGAAACATTCCCAGACACACTGTAAAACTTTCTCACACCAACAAACAAACAGACACGCACACGCACACACTGGGAAAATGCCTCTCACATACACACACACACACACACTGGGAAACTCTCACCCACACACACACAGGAAAATGTCTCACAAACACACACACTTTGAAACTATCTCACAAACACACACTGGGAAACTGTCTCACACACACAGAGACACTGGGAAACTGTCTCACACACACACGTACACTGGGAAACTGTCTCACACACATACACACACAAGGAAACTGTCTCACACACACACACACACTGGGAATCTTTCTCATATACACATACACACAAACAGTGGGAAACTATCTGACACACACACACACCACACACACTGGGAAACTGTCTTTCACACACATACAAACACACACACACACTGGGAAACTGCTCTCACAAATACACACACACACTGGGACACTGTCTCACACACACACACTGGGAAAATGTCTCTCACAGACACACACACATACTGAGAAACTGTCTCACACACAAACACATACACACACTGGGAAACTGTCTCTCACACTCACACACACACTGGGACACTGTCACACACACACACACTGGGAAACTGTCACACACACACAAACACACACACAGACACACACTGGGAAACTGTCTGACACAACACACACACACTGGGAAACTGTCTCACACACACACTCTGGGAAAATGTCTCTCACAGACACACACACATACTGAGAAACTGTCTCACACACAAACACACACACACACTGGGAAACTGTCTCTCACACTCACACACACTCTGGGAAACTGTCTCATCACACACACACTCTGGGAAACTTTCTCACACACACACAAAAACACTGGGAAACTGTCTCACGCACACACACACACACACACACACACACACACACTTTGGAAACTGTCTCATGCACACACACTGTGAAACTGTCTCACACACACACATACACTGGGAAACAGTCTCACACACACACAAACACTGGGAAACTGTCTCACACACTAGGCAACTGTCCCTCTCACAGACACACACACTGGGAAACTGTCTCACAAACACACACACACAATAGGAAACTGTCTCTCAAAGACAAACACACACACAATGGTAAACTGCCTCACACACACACACTCACACACACACACACACACACACACACAAAGCGAAGGTGGGAACCAGTCTCTCACAGACACACACACTGGGAACCTGTCTCACAAAAACACACACTGGGAAACAGTCTCACACTCACCCACACACACAAACATACACTCGGAAACTCCCTCACACACATAAACATGCACACACAGTGGGAAATTGTCTCACACACACACACACACACATTGGGAAACTGTCTCACAAATACACAAACACACTGGGAAACTGTCTCACACACACATACTGGGAAACTGTCTCACACACACACACACACTGGGAAACTGTCTTGCACACACACACACACACACTGGGAAAGTGTCTCACACACACACACACACACTCAAACTGCGATAATGTCTCCTACAAACACAAACAGACTGGGAAACTGTCACACACACTCACACACAGTCTGGGAAACTTTCTCAAACACACACACACACACACTGGGAAACTCTCTCACACACACACACTCACTGGGAAACCGTCTCACACACACACACACGCTGGGAAAATGACTCTCACACACACACTCAGACAAACTGGGAAACTGCCTCACCCACACACGCACACACTCGGAAAATGTCCCACACACACACACGCACACTGGGAAACTGTCTCTCTCACACACACACACACAAACTGGGAAACATTCCCAGACACACTGTAAAACTTTCTCACACCAACAAACAAACAGACACGCACACGCACACACTGGGAAAATGCCTCTCACATACACACACACACACACACACTGGGAAACTCTCACCCACACACACACAGGAAAATGTCTCACAAACACACACACTTTGAAACTATCTCACAAACACACACTGGGAAACTGTCTCACACACACAGAGACACTGGGAAACTGTCTCACACACACACGTACACTGGGAAACTGTCTCACACACATACACACACAAGGAAACTGTCTCACACACACACACACACTGGGAATCTTTCTCATATACACATACACACAAACAGTGGGAAACTATCTGACACACACACACACCACACACACTGGGAAACTGTCTTTCACACACATACAAACACACACACCCTGGGAAACTGCTATCACAAATACACACACACACTGGGACACTGTCTCACACACACACACTGGGAAAATGTCTCTCACAGACACACACACATACTGAGAAACTGTCTCACACACAAACACATACACACACTGGGAAACTGTCTCTCACACTCACACACACACTGGGACACTGTCACACACACACACACACTGGGAAACTGTCACACACACACACACACACACACACACACACACACACACTGGGAAACTGTCTGACACAACACACACACACTGGGAAACTGTCTCACACACACACTCTGGGAAAATGTCTCTCACAGACACACACACATACTGAGAAACTGTCTCACACACAAACACACACACACACTGGGAAACTGTCTCTCACACTCACACACACTCTGGGAAACTGTCTCACACACACACACACAGGAAAATGTCTCACAGACACACACACTTTGAAACTTTCTCACACACACACACTGGGAAACTGTCTCACACACACTGAGACACTGGGAAACTGTCTCACACACACACGAACACTGCAAAACTGTCTCACACACACACACACACACAAGGAAACTGTCTCACACGCACACACACACTGGGAATCTTTCTCACATACACATACACACAAACAGTGGGAAACTATCTGACACACACACACACCACACACACTGGGAAACTGTCTTTCACACACATACAAACACACACACACTGGGAAACTGCTCTCACAAATACACACACACACTGGGACAGTGTCTCACACACACACAATGGGAAACTGTCACACACACACACACACACACACACACACTGGGAAACTGTCTCACACATACACTCACACTCTGGGAAACTGTCTCACACACCCGCACACACTGCAAAACTGTCTCACACACACACACACACACATTCAAACTGCGATAATGTCTCCTACAAATACAAACAGTTTGGGAAACTGTCACACACACACACAGTCTGGGAAACTTTCTCAAACACACACACACACACTGGGAAACTCTCTCACACACGCACACTCACTGGGAAACGGTCTCTCACACACACACACACGCTGGGAAAATGACTCACACACACACTCAGACAACCTGGGAAACTGCCTCTCACACACACGCAAACACTGGGAAAATGTCCCACACACACACACGCACACTGGGAAACTGTCTCACCCACACACACACACACAAACTGGGAAACATTCTCAGACACACTGTAAAACTTTCTCACACCAACAAACAAACAGACACGCACACGCACAACCTGGGAAATTGTCTCTCTCTCACACACACACACACACACACACACACACTGGGAAACTCTCAAACACACAAACACACACACACACTGGGAAACTGTCTCTCACACACATACCTGGAAAATGTCTCACAGACACACACACTTTGAAACTTTCTCACACACACACACTGGGAAACTGTCTCACACACACACATTGGGAAACTGCTCTCACAAATACACACACACACTGGGACACTGTCTCACACACACACACTGGGAAACTGTCTCACACACACACACTGGGAAAATGTCTCTCACAGACACACACACATACTGAGAAACTGTCTCACGCACAAACACACACACACACTGGTATACTGTCTCTCACACTCACACACACACTGGGAAACTGTCTCATCACACACACACTCTGGGAAACTGTCTCACACACACACACGCACACATACTCTGGGAAACTGTCTCATCACACACAAACTCTGGGAAACTGTCTCACACACACACACACTGGGAAACTGTCTCACACATACACACACACACTGGGAAACTGTCTCACACACACACACTGGGAAATTGTCTCTCACAGACACACACACATACTGAGAAACTGTCTCACACACAAAAACACACACACACTGGGAAACTCTCTCTCACACATACACACACACACTGGGAAACTGTTTCATCACACACACACTCTGGGAAACTGCCTCACACACACACACACAGGAAAATGTCTCACAGACACACACACTTTGAAACTTTCTCACACACACACACTGGGAAACTGTCTCACACACACACACACACTGGGAATCTTTCTCACATACACATACACACAAACAGTGGGAAAATATCTGACACACACACACACACACACACCACACACTGGGAAACTGTCTTTCACAGACATACAAACACACACACACACTGGGAAACTGCTCTCACAAATGCACACACACACTGGGACACTGTCTCACGCACACACACTGGGAACCTGTCACACACACACACACACACACACACACACACACACACACACACTGTCTCACTGTCTCACACACACACATTGGGAAAATGTCTCTCACAGACACACACACATACTGAGAAACTGTCTCACACACAAACACACACACACACTGGGAAACTGTCTCTCACACTCACACACACACTGGGAAACTGTCTCAACACACACACACTCTGGGAAACTGTCTCACACACACACACACTCTGGGAAACTGTCTCACACACACACACAAACACACACACACACTCTGGGAAACTGTCTCTCACACACACACACACTGGGAAACTGTCTCACACACACAGAGACACTGGGAAACTGTCTCACACATACACACACACACTGGGAAACTGTCTCACACACAGACACACAAACTGGGAAATTTTTCTCACATACACATACACACAAACAGTGGGAAACTGTCTGACACAGACACATACACACAGACTGGATAATGTCTCACACACACACGCACCACGCACACTGGGAAACTGTCTCTCTCTCACACACACACACACACACACACACACACACACACACACACACACACACACACACTGGGAAACTGTCTCACACATACACACACACACCGGGAAACTGTCTCACACACACACACTGGGAAACTGTCTCTCTCACACAAACACACATACTGGAATACTGTCTGAAACAGACACACACACAAAGACTGGGAAACTGTCTCACACACACACACACACACACACACACTGGGAAACTGTCTCTCACACTCACACACACACTGGGAATCTGTTACACACACACACACACACACACACTCACACACAAACTGGGAAACTGTCTCACACGCAACACACACACTGTGAAACTGTCTCACACATACACACACACATACTTGGAAACTGTCTTAAACACATGCACACAAACACAGTGGGAAACTGTCTCGCACACTCACACACACACTGGGAAACTGTCTCTACACAGACACACTGGGAAAATGTCTCTCACAGACACACACACATACTGCGAAAATGTCTCACACACAAACACACAAACACAATGGGAAACTGTCTCTCACACTCACACACACACTGGGAAACTGTCTCATCACACACACACTCTGGGAAACTGTCTCACACACAGACACAAACACTGGGAAACTGTCTCACGCACACACACACACACACACACACACACACTTTGGAAACTGTCTCACGCACACACACTGTGAAACTGTCTCACACACACACATACACTGGGAAACAGTCTCACACACACACAAACACTGGGAAACTGTCTCACACACTAGGCAACTGTCCCTCTCACAGACACACACACTGGGAAACTGTCTCACAAACACACACACACAATAGGAAACTGTCTCTCAAAGACAAACACACACACAATGGTAAACTGCCTCACACACACACACTCACACACACACACACACACACACACAAAGCGAAGGTGGGAACCAGTCTCTCACAGACACACACACTGGGAACCTGTCTCACAAAAACACACACTGGGAAACAGTCTCACACTCACCCACACACACAAACATACACTCGGAAACTCCCTCACACACATAAACATGCACACACAGTGGGAAATTGTCTCACACACACACACACACACATTGGGAAACTGTCTCACAAATACACAAACACACTGGGAAACTGTCTCACACACACATACTGGGAAACTGTCTCACACACACACACACACTGGGAAACTGTCTTGCACACACACACACACACACTGGGAAAGTGTCTCACACACACACACACACACTCAAACTGCGATAATGTCTCCTACAAACACAAACAGACTGGGAAACTATCACACACACTCACACACAGTCTGGGAAACTTTCTCAAACACACACACACACACACTGGGAAACTCTCTCACACACACACACTCACTGGGAAACCGTCTCACACACACACACACGCTGGGAAAATGACTCTCACACACACACTCAGACAAACTGGGAAACTGCCTCACCCACACACGCACACACTCGGAAAATGTCCCACACACACACACGCACACTGGGAAACTGTCTCTCTCACACACACGCACACAAACTGGGAAACATTCCCAGACACACTAGAAAACTTTCTCACACCAACAAACAAACAGACACGCACACGCACACACTGGGAAAATGCCTCTCACATACACACACACACACACACACTGGGAAACTCTCACCCACACACACACAGGAAAATGTCTCACAAACACACACACTTTGAAACTATCTCACAAACACACACTGGGAAACTGTCTCACACACACAGAGACACTGGGAAACTGTCTCACACACACACGTACACTGGGAAACTGTCTCACACACATACACACACAAGGAAACTGTCTCACACACACACACACACTGGGAATCTTTCTCATATACACATACACACAAACAGTGGGAAACTATCTGACACACACACACACCACACACACTGGGAAACTGTCTTTCACACACATACAAACACACACACCCTGGGAAACTGCTATCACAAATACACACACACACTGGGACACTGTCTCACACACACACACTGGGAAAATGTCTCTCACAGACACACACACATACTGAGAAACTGTCTCACACACAAACACATACACACACTGGGAAACTGTCTCTCACACTCACACACACACTGGGACACTGTCACACACACACACACACTGGGAAACTGTCACACACACACACACACACACACACACACACACACACACACTGGGAAACTGTCTGACACAACACACACACACTGGGAAACTGTCTCACACACACACTCTGGGAAAATGTCTCTCACAGACACACACACATACTGAGAAACTGTCTCACACACAAACACACACACACACTGGGAAACTGTCTCTCACACTCACACACACTCTGGGAAACTGTCTCACACACACACACACAGGAAAATGTCTCACAGACACACACACTTTGAAACTTTCTCACACACACACTCTGGGAAACTGTCTCACACACACTGAGACACTGGGAAACTGTCTCACACACACACGAACACTGCAAAACTGTCTCACACACACACACACACAAGGAAACTGTCTCACACGCACACACACACTGGGAATCTTTCTCACATACACATACACACAAACAGTGGGAAACTATCTGACACACACACACACCACACACACTGGGAAACTGTCTTTCACACACATACAAACACACACACACTGGGAAACTGCTCTCACAAATACACACACACACTGGGACAGTGTCTCACACACACACAATGGGAAACTGTCACACACACACACACACACACACACACACTGGGAAACTGTCTCACACATACACACACACTCTGGGAAACTGTCTCACACACCCGCACACACTGCGAAACTGTCTCACACACACACACACACACATTCAAACTGCGATAATGTCTCCTACAAATACAAACAGTTTGGGAAACTGTCACACACACACACAGTCTGGGAAACTTTCTCAAACACACACACACACACTGGGAAACTCTCTCACACACGCACACTCACTGGGAAACGGTCTCTCACACACACACACACGCTGGGAAAATGACTCACACACACACTCAGACAACCTGGGAAACTGCCTCTCACACACACGCAAACACTGGGAAAATGTCCCACACACACACACGCAAACTGGGAAACTGTCTCACCCACACACACACACACAAACTGGGAAACATTCTCAGACACACTGTAAAACTTTCTCACACCAACAAACAAACAGACACGCACACGCACAACCTGGGAAATTGTCTCTCTCACACACACACACACACACACACACACACTGGGAAACTCTCAAACACACAAACACACACACACACTGGGAAACTGTCTCTCACACACATACCTGGAAAATGTCTCACAGACACACACACTTTGAAACTTTCTCACACACACACACTGGGAAACTGTCTCACACACACACATTGGGAAACTGCTCTCACAAATACACACACACACTGGGACACTGTCTCACACACACACACTGGGAAACTGTCTCACACACACACACTGGGAAAATGTCTCTCACAGACACACACACATACTGAGAAACTGTCTCACGCACAAACACACACACACACTGGTATACTGTCTCTCACACTCACACACACACTGGGAAACTGTCTCATCACACACACACTCTGGGAAACTGTCTCACACACACACACGCACACATACTCTGGGAAACTGTCTCATCACACACAAACTCTGGGAAACTGTCTCACACACACACACACTGGGAAACTGTCTCACACATACACACACACACTGCGAAACTGTCTCACACACACACACTGGGAAATTGTCTCTCACAGACACACACACATACTGAGAAACTGTCTCACACACAAAAACACACACACACTGGGAAACTCTCTCACACACATACACACACACACTGGGAAACTGTCTCATCACACACACACTCTGGGAAACTGCCTCACACACACACACACAGGAAAATGTCTCACAGACACACACACTTTGAAACTTTCTCACACACACACACTGGGAAACTGTCTCACACACACAGAGACACTGGGAAACTGTCACACACAAAAACGCACACTGCGAAACTGTGTCACACACACACAAGGAAACTGTCTCACACACACACACCACACACTGGGAAACTGTCTTTCACAGACATACAAACACACACACACACTGGGAAACTGCTCTCACAAATGCACACACACACTGGGACACTGTCTCACGCACACACACTGGGAACCTGTCACACACACACACACACACACACACACACACACACACACACTGTCTCACTGTCTCACACACACACATTGGGAAAATGTCTCTCACACTCACACACACACTGGGAAACTGTCTCAACACACACACACTCTGGGAAACTGTCTCACACACACACACACTCTGGGAAACTGTCTCACACACACACACAAACACACACACACACTCTGGGAAACTGTCTCTCACACACACACACACTGGGAAACTGTCTCACACACACAGAGACACTGGGAAACTGTCTCACACATACACACACACACTGGGAAACTGTCTCACACACAGACACACAAACTGGGAAATTTTTCTCACATACACATACACACAAACAGTGGGAAACTGTCTGACACAGACACATACACACAGACTGGATAATGTCTCACACACACACGCACCACGCACACTGGGAAACTGTCTCTATCACACACACACACACACACACACACACACACACACACACACACACTGGGAAACTGTCTCACACATACACACACACACCGGGAAACTGTCTCACACACACACACTGGGAAACTGTCTCTCTCACACAAACACACATACTGGAATACTGTCTGAAACAGACACACACACAAAGACTGGGAAACTGTCTCACACACACACACACACACACACTGTGAAACTGTCTCTCACACTCACACACACACTGGGAATCTGTTACACACACACACACACACACACACACACACTCACACACAAACTGGGAAACTGTCTCACACGCAACACACACACTGTGAAACTGTCTCACACATACACACACACATACTTGGAAACTGTCTTAAACACATGCACACAAACACAGTGGGAAACTGTCTCGCACACTCACACACACACTGGGAAACTGTCTCTACACAGACACACTGGGAAAATGTCTCTCACAGACACACACACATACTGCGAAAATGTCTCACACACAAACACAAAAACACAATGGGAAACTGTCTCTCACACTCACACACACACTGGGAAACTGTCTCATCACACACACACTCTGGGAAACTGTCTCACACACACACACACACACACACACACACACACACTTTGGAAACTGTCTCACGCACACACACTGTGAAACTGTCTCACACACACACATACACTGGGAAACAGTCTCACACACACACAAACACTGGGAAACTGTCTCACACACTAGGCAACTGTCCCTCTCACAGACACACACACTGGGAAACTGTCTCACAAACACACACACACAATAGGAAACTGTCTCTCAAAGACAAACACACACACAATGGTAAACTGCCTCACACACACACACACACTCACACACACACACACACACACAAAGCGACAGTGGGAACCCGTCTCTCACAGACACAGACACTGGGAACCTGTCTCACAAAAACACACACTGGGAAACAGTCTCACACTCACCCACACACACAAACATACACTCGGAATCTCCCTCACACACATAAACATGCACACACAGTGGGAAATTGTCTCACACACACACACATACATTGGGAAACTGTCTCACAAATACACAAACACACTGGGAAACTGTCTCACACACACATACTGGGAAACTGTCTCACACACACACACACACTGGGAAACTGTCTTGCACACACACACACACACACTGGGAAAGTGTCTCACACACACACACACACTCAAACTGCGATAATGTCTCCTACAAACACAAACAGACTGGGAAACTGTCACACACACACACACAGTCTGGGAAACTTTCTCAAACACACACACACACACTGGGAAACTCTCTCACACACGCACACTCACTGGGAAACCGTCTCACACACACACACACGCTGGGAAAATGACTCTCACACACACTCAGACAAACTGGGAAACTGCCTCACCCACACACGCACACACTCGGAAAATGTCCCACACACACACACGCACACTGGGAAACTGTCTCTCACACACACACACACACAAACTGGGAAACATTCCCAGACACACTGTAAAACTTTCTCACACCAACAAACAAACAGACACGCACACGCACACACTGGGAAAATGCCTCTCACATACACACACACACACACACTGGGAAACTCTCACCCACACACACACAGGAAAATGTCTCACAAACACACACACTTTGAAACTATCTCACAAACACAGACTGGGAAGCTGTCTCACACACACAGAGACACTGGGAAACTGTCTCACACACACACGTACACTGGGAAACTGTCTCACACACATACACACACAAGGAAACTGTCTCACACACACACACACACACTGGGAATCTTTCTCACATACACATACACACAAACAGTGGGAAACTATCTGACACACACACACACCACACACACTGGGAAACTGTCTTTCACAGACATACAAACACACACACACACTGGGAAACTGCTCTCACAAATACACACACACACTGGGACACTGTCTCACACACACACACTGGGAAAATGTCTCTCACAGACACACACACATACTGAGAAACTGTCTCACACACAAACACACACACACACTGGGAAACTGTCTCTCACACTCACACACACTCTGGGACACTGTCACACACACACACACTGGGAAACTGTCACACACACACACACACACACACACACACACACACTGGGAAACTGTCTCACACAACACACACACACTGGGAAACTGTCTCACACACACACTCTGGGAAAATGTCTCTCACAGACACACACACATACTGAGAAACTGTCTCACACACAAACACACACACACACTGGGAAACTGTCTCTCACACTCACACACACTCTGGGAAACTGTCTCACACACACACTCTGGGAAAATGTCTCTCACAGACACACACACATACTGAGAAACTGTCTCACACACAAACACACACACACACTGGGAAACTGTCTCTCACACTCACACACACTCTGGGAAACTGTCTCACACACACACACACAGGAAAATGTCTCACAGACACACACACTTTGAAACTTTCTCACACACACACACTGGGAAACTGTCTCACACACACTGAGACACTGGGAAACTGTCTCACACACACACGAACACTGCAAAACTGTCTCACACACACACACACACAAGGAAACTGTCTCACACGCACACACACACTGGGAATCTTTCTCACATACACATACACACAAACAGTGGGAAACTATCTGACACACACACACACCACACACACTGGGAAACTGTCTTTCACACACATACAAACACACACACACTGGGAAACTGCTCTCACAAATACACACACACACTGGGACAGTGTCTCACACACACACAATGGGAAACTGTCACACACACACACACACACACACACACACTGGGAAACTGTCTCACACATACACACACACTCTGGGAAACTGTCTCACACACCCGCACACACTGCGAAACTGTCTCACACACACACACACACACATTCAAACTGCGATAATGTCTCCTACAAATACAAACAGTTTGGGAAACTGTCACACACACACACAGTCTGGGAAACTTTCTCAAACACACACACACACACTGGGAAACTCTCTCACACACGCACACTCACTGGGAAACGGTCTCTCACACACACACACACGCTGGGAAAATGACTCACACACACACTCAGACAACCTGGGAAACTGCCTCTCACACACACGCAAACACTGGGAAAATCTCCCACACACACACACGCACACTGGGAAACTGTCTCACCCAGAAACACACACACAAACTGGGAAACATTCTCAGACACACTGTAAAACTTTCTCACACCAACAAACAAACAGACACGCACACGCACAACCTGGGAAATTGTCTCTCTCACACACACACACACACACACACACACACACTGGGAAACTCTCAAACACACAAACACACACACACACTGGGAAACTGTCTCTCACACACATACCTGGAAAATGTCTCACAGACACACACACTTTGAAACTTTCTCACACACACACACTGGGAAACTGTCTCACACACACACATTGGGAAACTGCTCTCACAAATACACACACACACTGGGACACTGTCTCACACACACACACTGGGAAACTGTCTCACACACACACACTGGGAAAATGTCTCTCACAGACACACACACATACTGAGAAACTGTCTCACGCACAAACACACACACACACTGGTATACTGTCTCTCACACTCACACACACACTGGGAAACTGTCTCATCACACACACACTCTGGGAAACTGTCTCACACACACACACGCACACATACTCTGGGAAACTGTCTCATCACACACAAACTCTGGGAAACTGTCTCACACACACACACACTGGGAAACTGTCTCACACATACACACACACACTGCGAAACTGTCTCACACACACACACTGGGAAATTGTCTCTCACAGACACACACACATACTGAGAAACTGTCTCACACACAAAAACACACACACACTGGGAAACTCTCTCACACACATACACACACACACTGGGAAACTGTCTCATCACACACACTCTGGGAAACTGCCTCACACACACACACACAGGAAAATGTCTCACAGACACACACACTTTGAAACTTTCTCACACACACACACTGGGAAACTGTCTCACACACACAGAGACACTGGGAAACTGTCACACACAAAAACGCACACTGCGAAACTGTGTCACACACACACAAGGAAACTGTCTCACACACACACACCACACACTGGGAAACTGTCTTTCACAGACATACAAACACACACACACACTGGGAAACTGCTCTCACAAATGCGCACACACACTGGGACACTGTCTCACGCACACACACTGGGAACCTGTCACACACACACACACACACACACACACACACACACACACACTGTCTCACTGTCTCACACACACACATTGGGAAAATGTCTCTCACAGACACACACACATACTGAGAAACTGTCTCACACACAAACACACACACACACTGGGAAACTGTCTCTCACACTCACACACACACTGGGAAACTGTCTCAACACACACACACTCTGGGAAACTGTCTCACACACACACACACTCTGGGAAACTGTCTCACACACACACACAAACACACACACACACTCTGGGAAACTGTCTCTCACACACACACACACTGGGAAACTGTCTCACACACACAGAGACACTGGGAAACTGTCTCACACATACACACACACACTGGGAAACTGTCTCACACACAGACACACAAACTGGGAAATTTTTCTCACATACACATACACACAAACAGTGGGAAACTGTGTGACACAGACACATACACACAGACTGGATAATGTCTCACACACACACGCACCACGCACACTGGGAAACTGTCTCTCTCACACACACACACACACACACACACACACACACACACACACACACACACACACACACACACACTGGGAAACTGTCTCACACATACACACACACACCGGGAAACTGTCTCACACACACACACTGGGAAACTGTCTCTCTCACACAAACACACATACTGGAATACTGTCTGAAACAGACACACACACAAAGACTGGGAAACTGTCTCACACACACACACACACACACACACTGGGAAACTGTCTCTCACACTCACACACACACTGGGAATCTGTTACACACACACACACACACACACACACACACTCACACACAAACTGGGAAACTGTCTCACACGCAACACACACACTGTGAAACTGTCTCACACATACACACACACATACTTGGAAACTGTCTTAAACACATGCACACAAACACAGTGGGAAACTGTCTCGCACACTCACACACACACTGGGAAACTGTCTCTACACAGACACACTGGGAAAATGTCTCTCACAGACACACACACATACTGCGAAAATGTCTCACACACAAACACACAAACACTTTGGGAAACTGTCTCTCACACTCACACACACACTGGGAAACTGTCTCATCACACACACACTCTGGGAAACTGTCTCACACACAGACACAAACACTGGGAAACTGTCTCACGCACACACACACACACACACACACACACTTTGGAAACTGTCTCACGCACACACACTGTGAAACTGTCTCACATACACACATACACTGGGAAACAGTCTCACACACACACAAACACTGGGAAACTGTCTCACACACTAGGCAACTGTCCCTCTCACAGACACACACACTGGGAAACTGTCTCACAAACACACACACACAATAGGAAACTGTCTCTCAAAGACAAACACACACACAATGGTAAACTGCCTCACACACACACACACACACACACACTCACACACACACACACACACACAAAGCGACAGTGGGAACTCGTCTCTCACAGACACAGACATTGGGAACCTGTCTCACAAAAACACACACTGGGAAACAGTCTCACACTCACCCACACACACAAACATACACTCGGAATCTCCCTCACACACATAAACATGCACACACAGTGGGAAATTGTCTCACACACACACACACACATTGGGAAACTGTCTCACAAATACACAAACACACTGGGAAACTGTCTCACACACACATACTGGGAAACTGTCTCACACACACACACACACTGGGAAACTGTCTTGCACACACACACACACACACTGGGAAAGTGTCTCACACACACACACACACTCAAACTGCGATAATGTCTCCTACAAACACAAACAGACTGGGAAACTGTCACACACACACACACAGTCTGGGAAACTTTCTCAAACACACACACACTGGGAAACTCTCTCACACACGCACACTCACTGGGAAACCGTCTCACACACACACACACGCTGGGAAAATGACTCTCACACACACTCAGACAAACTGGGAAACTGCCTCACCCACACACGCACACACTCGGAAAATGTCCCACACACACACACGCACACTGGGAAACTGTCTCTCACACACACACACACACAAACTGGGAAACATTCCCAGACACACTGTAAAACTTTCTCACACCAACAAACAAACAGACACGCACACGCACACACTGGGAAAATGCCTCTCACATACACACACACACACACACTGGGAAACTCTCACCCACACACACACAGGAAAATGTCTCACAAACACACACACTTTGAAACTATCTCACAAACACACACTGGGAAGCTGTCTCACACACACAGAGACACTGGGAAACTGTCTCACACACACACGTACACTGGGAAACTGTCTCACACACATACACACACAAGGAAACTGTCTCACACACACACACACACACTGGGAATCTTTCTCACATACACATACACACAAACAGTGGGAAACTATCTGACACACACACACACCACACACACTGGGAAACTGTCTTTCACAGACATACAAACACACACACACACTGGGAAACTGCTCTCACAAATACACACACACACTGGGACACTGTCTCACACACACACACTGGGAAAATGTCTCTCACAGACACACACACATACTGAGAAACTGTCTCACACACAAACACACACACACACTGGGAAACTGTCTCTCACACTCACACACACTCTGGGACACTGTCACACACACACACACTGGGAAACTTTCACACACACACACACACACACACACACACACACACACTGGGAAACTGTCTCACACAACACACACACACTGGGAAACTGTCTCACACACACACTCTGGGAAAATGTCTCTCACAGACACAGACACATACTGAGAAACTGTCTCACACACAAACACACACACACACTGGGAAACTGTCTCTCACACTCACACACACTCTGGGAAACTGTCTCACACACACACACACAGGAAAATGTCTCACAGACACACACACTTTGAAACTTTCTCACACACACACACTGGGAAACTGCCTCACACACACTGAGACACTGGGAAACTGTCTCACACACACACGAACACAGCGAAACTGTCTCACACACACACACACACAAGGAAACTGTCTCTCACACACACACACACACACAAAGCGACAGTGGGAACCAGTCTCTCACAGACACACACACTGGGAACCTGTCTCACAAAAACACACACTGGGAAACAGTCTCACACTCACCCACACACACAAACATACACTCGGAATCTCCCTCACACACATAAACATGCACACACAGTGGGAAATTGTCTCACACACACACACACACATTGGGAAACTGTCTCACAAATACACAAACACACTGGGAAACTGTCTCACACACACATACTGGGAAACTGTCTCACACACACACACACACTGGGAAACTGTCTTGCACACACACACACACACACTGGGAAAGTGTCTCACACACACACACACACTCAAACTGCGATAATGTCTCCTACAAACACAAACAGACTGGGAAACTGTCACACACACACACACACACAGTCTGGGAAACTTTCTCAAACACAAACACACACACTGGGAAACTCTCTCACACACGCACACTCACTGGGAAACCGTCTCACACACACACACACGCTGGGAAAATGACTCTCACACACACACTCAGACAAACTGGGAAACTGCCTCACCCACACACGCACACACTCGGAAAATGTCCCACACACACACACGCACACTGGGAAACTGTCTCTCACACACACACACACACAAACTGGGAAACATTCCCAGACACACTGTAAAACTTTCTCACACCAACAAACAAACAGACACGCACACGCACACACTGGGAAAATGCCTCTCACATACACACACAAACACACACTGGGAAACTCTCACCCACACACACACAGGAAAATGTCTCACAAACACACACACTTTGAAACTATCTCACAAACACACACTGGGAAACTGTCTCACACACACAGAGACACTGGGAAACTGTCTCACACACACACGTACACTGGGAAACTGTCTCACACACTAGGCAACTGTCCCTCTCACAGACACACACACTGGGAAACTGTCTCACAAACACACACACACAATAGGAAACTGTCTCTCAAAGACAAACACACACACAATGTTAAACTGCCTCACACACACACACACACTCACACACACACACACACACACAAAGCGACAGTGGGAACCCGTCTCTCACAGACACAGACACTGGGAACCTGTCTCACAAAAACACACACTGGGAAACAGTCTCACACTCACCCACACACACAAACATACACTCGGAATCTCCCTCACACACATAAACATGCACACACAGTGGGAAATTGTCTCACACACACACACACACATTGGGAAACTGTCTCACAAATACACAAACACACTGGGAAACTGTCTCACACACACATACTGGGAAACTGTCTCACACACACACACACACTGGGAAACTGTCTTGCACACACACACACACACACTGGGAAAGTGTTTCACACACACACACACACTCAAACTGCGATAATGTCTCCTACAAACACAAACAGACTGGGAAACTGTCACACACACACACACAGTCTGGGAAACTTTCTCAAACACACACACACACACTGGGAAACTCTCTCACACACGCACACTCACTGGGAAACCGTCTCACACACACACACACGCTGGGAAAATGACTCTCACACACACTCAGACAAACTGGGAAACTGCCTCACCCACACACGCACACACTCGGAAAATGTCCCACACACACACACGCACACTGGGAAACTGTCTCTCACACACACACACACACAAACTGGGAAACATTCCCAGACACACTGTAAAACTTTCTCACACCAACAAACAAACAGACACGCACACGCACACACTGGGAAAATGCCTCTCACATACACACACACACACACACTGGGAAACTCTCACCCACACACACACAGGAAAATGTCTCACAAACACACACACTTTGAAACTATCTCACAAACACAGACTGGGAAGCTGTCTCACACACACAGAGACACTGGGAAACTGTCTCACACACACACGTACACTGGGAAACTGTCTCACACACATACACACACAAGGAAACTGTCTCACACACACACACACACTGGGAATCTTTCTCACATACACATACACACAAACAGTGGGAAACTATCTGACACACACACACACCACACACACTGGGAAACTGTCTTTCACAGACATACAAACACACACACACACTGGGAAACTGCTCTCACAAATACACACACACACTGGGACACTGTCTCACACACACACACTGGGAAAATGTCTCTCACAGACACACACACATACTGAGAAACTGTCTCACACACAAACACACACACACACTGGGAAACTGTCTCTCACACTCACACACACTCTGGGACACTGTCACACACACACACACTGGGAAACTGTCACACACACACACACACACACACACACACACACTGGGAAACTGTCTCACACAACACACACACACTGGGAAACTGTCTCACACACACACTCTGGGAAAATGTCTCTCACAGACACACACACATACTGAGAAACTGTCTCACACACAAACACACACACACACTGGGAAACTGTCTCTCACACTCACACACACTCTGGGAAACTGTCTCACACACACACACACAGGAAAATGTCTCACAGACACACACACTTTGAAACTTTCTCACACACACACACTGGGAAACTGCCTCACACACACTGAGACACTGGGAAACTGTCTCACACACACACGAACACAGCGAAACTGTCTCACACACACACACACACAAGGAAACTGTCTCACACACACACACACACACACACAAAGCGACAGTGGGAACCAGTCTCTCACAGACACACACACTGGGAACCTGTCTCACAAAAACACACACTGGGAAACAGTCTCACACTCACCCACACACACAAACATACACTCGGAATCTCCCTCACACACATAAACATGCACACACAGTGGGAAATTGTCTCACACACACACACACACATTGGGAAACTGTCTCACAAATACACAAACACACTAAGAAACTGTCTCACACACACATACTGGGAAACTGTCTCACACACACACACACACTGGGAAACTGTCTTGCACACACACACACACTGGGAAAGTGTCTCACACACACACACACACTCAAACTGCGATAATGTCTCCTACAAACACAAACAGACTGGGAAACTGTCACACACACACACACACACAGTCTGGGAAACTTTCTCAAACACAAACACACACACTGGGAAACTCTCTCACACACGCACACTCACTGGGAAACCGTCTCACACACACACACACGCTGGGAAAATGACTCTCACACACACACTCAGACAAACTGGGAAACTGCCTCACCCACACACGCACACACTCGGAAAATGTCCCACACACACACACGCACACTGGGAAACTGTCTCTCACACACACACACACACAAACTGGGAAACATTCCCAGACACACTGTAAAACTTTCTCACACCAACAAACAAACAGACACGCACACGCACACACTGGGAAAATGCCTCTCACATACACACACACACACACACTGGGAAACTCTCACCCACACACACACAGGAAAATGTCTCACAAACACACACACTTTGAAACTATCTCACAAACACACACTGGGAAACTGTCTCACACACACAGAGACACTGGGAAACTGTCTCACACACACACGTACACTGGGAAACTGTCTCACACACATACACACACAAGGAAACTGTCTCTCACACACACACACACTGGGAATCTTTCTCACATACACATACACACAAACATTGGGAAAATATCTGACACACACACACACCACACACACTGGGAAACTATCTTTCACACACATACAAACACACACACACACTGGGAAACTGCTCTCACAAATACACACACACACTGGGACACTGTCTCACACACACACACACTGGGAAAATGTCTCTCACAGACACAAACACATACTGAGAAACTGTCTCACACACAAACACACACACACACTGGGAAACTGTCTCTCACACTCACACACACACTGGGACACTGTCACGCACACACACACTGGGAAACTGTCACACACACACACACACACACACACACACACACACACACTGGGAAACTGTCTCACACAACACACACACACTGGGAAACTGTCTCACACACACACTCTGGGAAAATGTCTCTCACAGACACACACACATACTGAGAAACTGTCTCACACACAAACACACACACACACTGGGAAACTGTCTCTCACACTCACACACACTCTGGGAAACTGTCTCACACACACAAACACAGAAAATGTCTCACAGACACACACACTTTGAAACTTTCTCACACACACACACTGTGAAACTGTCTCACACACACTGAGACACTGGGAAACTGTCTCACACACACACGAACACTGCAAAACTGTATCACACACACACACACACAAGGAAACTGTCTCACACACACACACACACTGGGAATCTTTCTCACATACACATACACACAAACAGTGGGAAACTATCTGACACACACACACACCACACACACTGGGAAACTGTCTTTCACACACATACAAACACACACACACTGGGAAACTGCTCTCACAAATACACACACACACTGGGACAGTGTCTCACACACACACAATGGGAAACTGTCACACACACACACACACACACACACTGGGAAACTGTCTCACACATACACACACACACTGGGAAACTGTCTCACACACACACACTGGGAAAATGTCTCTCACAGACACACACACATACTGAGAAACTGTCTCACACACAAACACACACACACACTGGGAAACCGTCTTTCACACTCACACACACACTGGGAAACTGTCTCATCACACACACACTCTGGGAAACTGTCTCACACACACACACACACACACACACTCAAACTGCGATAATGTCTCCTACAAATACAAAAAGTTTGGGAAACTGTCACACACACACACAGTCTGGGAAACTTTCTCAAACACACACACACACACTGGGAAACTCTCACCCACACACACACAGGAAAATGTCTCACAAACACACACACTTTGAAACTATCTCACGAACACACACTGGGAAACTGTCTCACACACACAGAGACACTGGGAAACTGTCTCACACACACACGTACACTGGGAAACTGTCTCACACACATACACACACAAGGAAACTGTCTCACACACACACACACACTGGGAATCTTTCTCACATACACATACACACAAACAGTGGGAAACTATCTGACACACACACACACCACACACACTGGGAAACTGTCTTTCACACACATACAAACACACACACACACTGGGAAAATGCTCTCACAAATACACACACACACTGGGACACTGTCTCACACACACACACTGGGAAAATGTCTCTCACAGACACACACACATACTGAGAAACTGTCTCACACACAAACACACACACACACTGGGAAACTGTCTCTCACACTCACACACACACTGGGACACTGTCACACACACACACACTGGGAAACTGTCACACACACACACACACACACACACACACACACACACACACTGGGAAACTGTCTCACACAACACACACACACTGGGAAACTGTCTCACACACACACTCTGGGAAAATGTCTCTCACAGACACACACACATACTGAGAAACTGTCTCACACACAAACACACACACACACTGGGAAACTGTCTCTCACACTCACACACACTCTGGGAAACTGTCTCACACACACACACACAGGAAAATGTCTCACAGACACACACACTTTGAAACTTTCTCACACACACACACTGGGAAACTGTCTCACACACACTGAGACACTGGGAAACTGTCTCACACACACACGAACACTGCGAAACTGTCTCACACACACACACACACAAGGAAACTGTCTCACACACACACACACACACACACACACACAAAGCGACAGTGGGAACCAGTCTCTCACAGACACACACACTGGGAACCTGTCTCACAAAAACACACACTGGGAAACAGTCTCACACTCACCCACACACACAAACATACACTCGGAATCTCCCTCACACACATAAACATGCACACACAGTGGGAAATTGTCTCACACACACACACACACATTGGGAAACTGTCTCACAAATACACAAACACACTGGGAAACTGTCTCACACACACATACTGGGAAACTGTCTCACACACACACACACACTGGGAAACTGTCTTGCACACACACACACACACACTGGGAAAGTGTCTCACACACACACACACACACACTCAAACTGCGATAATGTCTCCTACAAACACAAACAGACTGGGAAACTGTCACACACACACACACACACACAGTCTGGGAAACTTTCTCAAACACAAACACACACACTGGGAAACTCTCTCACACACGCACACTCACTGGGAAACCGTCTCACACACACACACACGCTGGGAAAATGACTCTCACACACACACTCAGACAAACTGGGAAACTGCCTCACCCACACACGCACACACTCGGAAAATGTCCCACACACACACACGCACACTGGGAATCTGTCTCTCACACACACACACACACAAACTGGGAAACATTCCCAGACACACTGTAAAACTTTCTCACACCAACAAACAAACAGACACGCACACGCACACACTGGGAAAATGCCTCTCACATACACACACACACACACACTGGGAAACTCTCACCCACACACACACAGGAAAATGTCTCACAAACACACACACTTTGAAACTATCTCACAAACACACACTGGGAAACTGTCTCACACACACAGAGACACTGGGAAACTGTCTCACACACACACGTACACTGGGAAACTGTCTCACACACATACACACACAAGGAAACTGTCTCTCACACACAAACACACTGGGAATCTTTCTCACATACACATACACACAAACAGTGGGAAAATATCTGACACACACACACACCACACACACTGGGAAACTGTCTTTCACACACATACAAACACACACACACACAGGGACACTGTCTCACACACACACACACTGGGAAAATGTCTCTCACAGACACACACACATACTGAGAAACTGTCTCCCACACAAACACACACACACACTGGGAAACTGTCTCTCACACTCACACACACACTGGGACACTGTCACACACACACACACTGGGAAACTGTCACACACACACACACACACACACACACACACACACACACACACACTGGGAAACTGTCTCACACAACACACACACACTGGGAAACTGTCTCACACACACACTCTGGGAAAATGTCTCTCACAGACACACACACATACTGAGAAACTGTCTCACACACAAACACACACACACACTGGGAAACTGTCTCTCACACTCACACACACTCTGGGAAACTGTCTCTCACACACACACACAGGAAAATGTCTCACAGACACACACACTTTGAAACTTTCTCACACACACACACTGTGAAACTGTCTCACACACACTGAGACACTGGGAAACTGTCTCACACACACACGAACACTGCGAAACTGTATCACACACACACACACACAAGGAAACTGTCTCACACACACACACACACTGGGAATCTTTCTCACATACACATACACACAAACAGTGGGAAACTATCTGACACACACACACACCACACACACTGGGAAACTGTCTTTCACACACATACAAACACACACACACTGGGAAACTGCTCTCACATATACACACACACACTGGGACAGTGTCTCACACAAACACAATGGGAAACTGTCACACACACACACACACACACACACACTGGGAAACTGTCTCACACATACACACACACACTGGGAAACTGTCTCACACACACACACTGGGAAAATGTCTCTCACAGACACACACACATACTGAGAAACTGTCTCACACACAAACACACACACACACTGGGAAACTGTCTCATCACACACACACTCTGGGAAACTGTCTCACACACACGCACACACTGCGAAACTGTCTCACACACACACACACACACACACACACTCAAACTGCGATAATGTCTCCTACAAATACAAACAGTTTGGGAAACTGTCACACACACACACAGTCTGGGAAAATTTCTCAAACACACACACACACACTGGGAAACTCTCTCCCACACACACACAGGAAAATGTCTCACAAACACACACACTTTGAAACTATCTCACAAACACACACTGGGAAACTGTCTCACACACACAGAGACACTGGGAAACTGTCTCACACACACACGTACACTGGGAAACTGTCTCACACACATACACACACAAGGAAACTGTCTCACACACACACACACACTGGGAATCTTTCTCACATACACATACACACAAACAGTGGGAAACTATCTGACACACACACACACCACACACACTGGGAAACTGTCTTTCACACACATACAAACACACACACACACTGGGAAAATGCTCTCACAAATACACACACACACTGGGACACTGTCTCACACACACACACTGGGAAAATGTCTCTCACAGACACACACACATATTGAGAAACTGTCTCACACACAAACACACACACACACTGGGAAACTGTCTCTCACACTCACACACACACTGGGACACTGTCACACACACACACACACTGGGAAACTGTCACACACACACACACACACACACACACACACACACACACACTGGGAAACTGTCTCACACAACACACACACACTGGGAAACTGTCTCACGCACACACTCTGGAAAAATGTCTCTCACAGACACACACACATACTGAGAAACTGTCTCACACACAAACACACACACACTGGGAAACTGTCTCTCACACTCACACACACTCTGGGAAACTGTCTCACACACACACACACAGGAAAATGTCTCACAGACACACACACTTTGAAACTTTCTCACACACACACACTGGGAAACTGTCTCACACACACTGAGACACTGGGAAACTGTCTCACACACACACGAACACTGCGAAACTGTCTCACACACACACACACACAAGGAAACTGTCTCACACACACACACACACACACACACACAAAGCGACAGTGGGAACCAGTCTCTCACAGACACACACACTGGGAACCTGTCTCACAAAAACACACACTGGGAAACAGTCTCACACTCACCCACACACACAAACATACACTCGGAATCTCCCTCACACACATAAACATGCACACACAGTGGGAAATTGTCTCACACACACACACACACATTGGGAAACTGTCTCACAAATACACAAACACACTGGGAAACTGCCTCACACACACATACTGGGAAACTGTCTCACACACACACACACACTGGGAAACTGTCTTGCACACACACACACACACACTGGGAAAGTGTCTCACACACACACACACACTCAAACTGCGATAATGTTTCCTACAAACACAAACAGACTGGGAAACTGTCACACACACACACACACAGTCTGGGAAACTTTCTCAAACACAAACACACACACTGGGAAACTCTCTCACACACGCACACTCACTGGGAAACCGTCTCACACACACACACACGCTGGGAAAATGACTCTCACACACACACTCAGACAAACTGGGAAACTGCCTCACCCACACACGCACACACTCGGAAAATGTCCCACACACACACACGCACACTGGGAAACTGTCTCTCACACACACACACACACAAACTGGGAAACATTCCCAGACACACTGTAAAACTTTCTCACACCAACAAACAAACAGACACGCACACGCACACACTGGGAAAATGCCTCTCACATACACACACACACACACACTGGGAAACTCTCACCCACACACACACAGGAAAATGTCTCACAAACACACACACTTTGAAACTATCTCACAAACACACACTGGGAAACTGTCTCACACACACAGAGACACTGGGAAACTGTCTCACACACACACGTACACTGGGAAACTGTCTCACACACATACACACACAAGGAAACTGTCTCTCACACACACACACACTGGGAATCTTTCTCACATACACATACACACAAACAGTGGGAAAATATCTGACACACACACACACCACACACACTGGGAAACTGTCTTTCACACACATACAAACACACACACACACTGGGAAACTGCTCTCACAAATACACACACACACTGGGACACTGTCTCACACACACACACTGGGAAAATGTCTCTCACAGACACACACACATACTGAGAAACTGTCTCACACACAAACACACACACACACTGGGAAACTGTCTCTCACACTCACACACACACTGGGACACTGTCACACACACACACACTGGGAAACTGTCAGACACACACACACACACACACACACTGGGAAACTGTCTCACACAACACACACACACTGGGAAACTGTCTCACACACACACTCTGGGAAAATGTCTCTCACAGACACACACACATACTGAGAAACTGTCTCACACACAAACACACACACACACTGGGAAACTGTCTCTCACACTCACACACACTCTGGGAAACTGTCTCACACACACACACACAGGGAAATGTCTCACAGACACACACACTTTGAAACTTTCTCACACACACACACTGTGAAACTGTCTCACACACACTGAGACACTGGGAAACTGTCTCACACACACACGAACACTGCGAAACAGTATCACACACACACACACACAAGGAAACTGTCTCACACACACACACACACTGGGAATCTTTCTCACATACACATACACACAAACAGTGGGAAACTATCTGACACACACACACACCACACACACTGGGAAACTGTCTTTCACACACATACAAACACACACACACTGGGAAACTGCTCTCACAAATACACACACAAACTGGGACAGTGTCTCACACACACACAATGGGAAACTGTCACACACACACACACACACACACATTGGGAAACTGACTCACACATACACACACACACTGGGAAACTGTCTCACACACACACACTGGGAAAATGTCTCTCACAGACACACACACATACTGAGAAACTGTCTCACACACAAACACACACACACACTGGGAAACCGTCCTTCACACTCACACACACACTGGGAAACTGTCTCATCACACACACACTCTGGGAAACTGTCTCACACACACGCACACACTGCGAAACTGTCTCACACACACACACACACACACACACACACACTCAAACTGCGATAATGTCTCCTACAAATACAAACAGTTTGGGAAACTGTCACACACACACACAGTCTGGGAAACTTTCTCAAACACACACACACACACTGTGAAACTCTCTCACACACGCACACTCACTGGGAAACGGTCTCTCTCACACACACACACGCTGGGAAAATGACTCACACACACACTCAGACAACCTGGGAAACTGCCTCTCACACACACGCAAACACTGGGAAAATGTCCCCCACACACACACGCACACTGGGAAACTGTCTCACCCACACACACACACACAAACTGGGAAACATTCTCAGACACACTGTAAAACTTTCTCACACCAACAAACAAACAGACACGCACACGCAAAACCTGGGAAAATGTCTCTCACACACACACACACACACACACACACACACACTGGGAAACTCTCAAACACACAAACACACACACACACTGGGAAACTGTCTCTCACACACATACCTGGAAAATGTCTCACAGACACACACACTTTGAAACTTTCTCACACACACACACTGGGAAACTGTCTCACACACACACATTGGGAAACTGCTCTCACAAATACACACACACACTGGGACACTGTCTCACACACACACACTGGGAAACTGTCTCACACACACACACTGGGAAAATGTCTCTCACAGACACACACACATACTGAGAAACTGTCTCACGCACAAACACACACACACACTGGTATACTGTCTCTCACACTCACACACACACTGGGAAACTGTCTCATCACACATACACTCTGGGAAACTGTCTCACACACACACACGCACACATACTCTGGGAAACTGTCTCATCACACACAAACTCTGGGAAACTGTCTCACACACACACACACTGGGAAACTGTCTCACACATACACACACACACTGCGAAACTGTCTCACACACACACACTGGGAAATTGTCTCTCACAGACACACACACATACTGAGAAACTGTCTCACACACAAAAACACACACACACTGGGAAACTCTCTCTCACACATACACACACACACTGGGAAACTGTCTCATCACACACACACTCTGGGAAACTGCCTCACACACACACACACAGGAAAATGTCTCACAGACACACACACTTTGAAACTTTCTCACACACACACACTGGGAAACTGTCTCACACACACAGAGACACTGGGAAACTGTCTCACACAAAAATGCACACTGCGAAACTGTGTCACTCACACACACACACACACAAGGAAACTGTCTCACACACACACACACACACTGGGAATCTTTCTCACATACACATACACACAAACAGTGGGAAAATATCTGACACACACACACACACACACACCACACACTGGGAAACTGTCTTTCACAGACATACAAACACACACACACACTGGGAAACCGCTCTCACAAATGCACACACACACTGGGACACTGTCTCACGCACACACACTGGGAACCTGTCACACACACACACACACACACACACACACACACACACACACACACACAGTCTCACTGTCTCACACACACACATTGGGAAAATGTCTCTCACAGACACACACACATACTGAGAAACTGTCTCACACACAAACACACACACACACTGGGAAACTGTCTCTCACACTCACACACACACTGGGAAACTGTCTCAACACACACACACTCTGGGAAACTGTCTCACACACACACACACTCTGGGAAACTGTCTCACACACACACACAAACACACACACACACTCTGGGAAACTGTCTCTCACGCACACACACACTGGGAAACTGTCTCACACACACAGAGACACTGTGAAACTGTCTCACACATACACACACACACTGGGAAACTGTCTCACACACAGACACACAAACTGGGAAATTTTTCTCACATACACATACACACAAACAGTGGGAAACTGTCTGACACAGACACATACACACAGACTGGGAAAATGTCTCACACACCCACGCACCACGCACACTGGGAAACTGTCTCTCTCACACACACACACACACACACACACACACACACACACACACACACACACTGGGAAACTGTCTCACACATACACAGACACACCGGGAAACTGTCTCACACACACACACTGGGAAACTGTCTCTCTCACACAAACACACATACTGGAATACTGTCTGAAACAGACACACACACAAAGACTGGGAAACTGTCTCACACACACACACACACACACACACTGGGAAACTGTCTCTCACACTCACACACACACTGGGAATCTGTTACACACACACACACACACTCACACACAAACTGGGAAACTGTCTCACACACAACACACACACTGGGAAACTGTCTCACACATACACACACACATACTTGGAAACTGTCTTAAACACATGCACACAAACACAGTGGTAAACTGTCTCGCACACTCACACACACACTGGGAAACTGTCACACATACACACACACACACACACACACACACAGGGAAACTGTCTCTACACACACACACTGGGAAACTGTCTCTCACACTCACACACACACTGGGACACTGTCACACACACACACACTGGGAAACTGTCACACACACACACACACACACACACACACACACACACACACACTGGGAAACTGTCTCACACAACACACACACACTGGGAAACTGTCTCACACACACACTCTGGGAAAATGTCTCTCACAGACACACACACATACTGAGAAACTGTCTCACACACAAACACACACACACACTGGGAAACTGTCTCTCACACTCACACACACTCTGGGAAACTGTCTCACACACACACACACACAGGAAAATGTCTCACAGACACACACACTTTGAAACTTTCTCACACACACACACTGTGAAACTGTCTCACACACACTGAGACACTGGGAAACTGTCTCACACACACACGAACACTGCAAAACTGTATCACACACACACACACACAAGGAAACTGTCTCACACACACACACACACTGGGAATCTTTCTCACATACACATACACACAAACAGTGGGAAACTATCTGACACACACACACACCACACACACTGGGAAACTGTCTTTCACACACATACAAACACACACACACTGGGAAACTGCTCTCACATATACACACACACACTGGGACAGTGTCTCACACACACACAATGGGAAACTGTCACACACACACACACACACACACACACTGGGAAACTGTCTCACACATACACACACACACTGGGAAACTGTCTCACACACACACACTGGGAAAATGTCTCTCACAGACACACACACATACTGAGAAACTGTCTCACACACAAACACACACACACACTGGGAAACCGTCTTTCACACTCACACACACACTGGGAAACTGTCTCATCACACACACACTCTGGGAAACTGTCTCACACACACGCACACACTGCGAAACTGTCTCACACACACACACACACACACACACACACTCAAACTGCGATAATGTCTCCTACAAATACAAACAGTTTGGGAAACTGTCACACACACACACAGTCTGGGAAAATTTCTCAAACACACACACACACACTGGGAAACTCTCTCCCACACACACACAGGAAAATGTCTCACAAACACACACACTTTGAAACTATCTCACAAACACACACTGGGAAACTGTCTCACACACACAGAGACACTGGGAAACTGTCTCACACACACACGTACACTGGGAAACTGTCTCACACACATACACACACAAGGAAACTGTCTCACACACACACACACACTGGGAATCTTTCTCACATACACATACACACAAACAGTGGGAAACTATCTGACACACACACACACCACACACACTGGGAAACTGTCTTTCACACACATACAAACACACACACACACTGGGAAAATGCTCTCACAAATACACACACACACTGGGACACTGTCTCACACACACACACTGGGAAAATGTCTCTCACAGACACACACACATATTGAGAAACTGTCTCACACACAAACACACACACACACTGGGAAACTGTCTCTCACACTCACACACACACTGGGACACTGTCACACACACACACACTGGGAAACTGTCACACACACACACACACACACTGGGAATCTTTCTCACATACACATACACACAAACAGTGGGAAAATATCTGACACACACACACACACACACACCACACACTGGGAAACTGTCTTTCACAGACATACAAACACACACACACACTGGGAAACTGCTCTCACAAATGCACACACACACTGGGACACTGTCTCACGCACACACACTGGGAACCTGTCACACACACACACACACACACACACACACACACACACACACACACACACAGTCTCACTGTCTCACACACACACATTGGGAAAATGTCTCTCACAGACACACACACATACTGAGAAACTGTCTCACACACAAACACACACACACACTGGGAAACTGTCTCTCACACTCACACACACACTGGGAAACTGTCTCAACACACACACACTCTGGGAAACTGTCTCACACACACACACACTCTGGGAAACTGTCTCACACACACACACAAACACACACACACACTCTGGGAAACTGTCTCTCACACACACACACACTGGGAAACTGTCTCACACACACAGAGACACTGGGAAACTGTCTCACACATACACACACACACTGGGAAACTGTCTCACACACAGACACACAAACTGGGAAATTTTTCTCACATACACATACACACAAACAGTGGGAAACTGTCTGACACAGACACATACACACAGACTGGGAAAATGTCTCACACACCCACGCACCACGCACACTGGGAAACTGTCTCTCTCACACACACACACACACACACACACACACATACACACACACACACACTGGGAAACTGTCTCACACATACACAGACACACCGGGAAACTGTCTCACACACACACACTGGGAAACTGTCTCTCTCACACAAACACACATACTGGAATACTGTCTGAAACAGACACACACACAAAGACTGGGAAACTGTCTCACACACACACACACACACACACACTGGGAAACTGTCTCTCACACTCACACACACACTGGGAATCTGTTACACACACACACACACACTCACACACAAACTGGGAAACTGTCTCACACACAACACACACACTGGGAAACTGTCTCACACAAACACACACACATACTTGGAAACTGTCTTAAACACATGCACACAAACACAGTGTTAAACTGTCTCGCACACTCACACACACACTGGGAAACTGTCACACATACACACACACACACACACACACACACAGGGAAACTGTCTCTACACACACACACTGGGAAACTGTCTCTCACACTCACACACACACTGGGACACTGTCACACACACACACACTGGGAAACTGTCACACACACACACACACACACACACACACACTGGGAAACTGTCTCACACAACACACACACACTGGGAAACTGTCTCACACACACACTCTGGGAAAATGTCTCTCACAGACACACACACATACTGAGAAACTGTCTCACACACAAACACACACACACACTGGGAAACTGTCTCTCACACTCACACACACTCTGGGAAACTGTCTCACACACACACACACAGGAAAATGTCTCACAGACACACACACTTTGAAACTTTCTCACACACACACACTGTGAAACTGTCTCACACACACTGAGACACTGGGAAACTGTCTCACACACACACGAACACTGCGAAACTGTATCACACACACACACACACAAGGAAACTGTCTCACACACACACACACACTGGGAATCTTTCTCACATACACATACACACAAACAGTGGGAAACTATCTGACACACACACACACCACACACAATGGGAAACTGTCTTTCACACACATACAAACACACACACACTGGGAAACTGCTCTCACATATACACACACACACTGGGACAGTGTCTCACACACAGACAATGGGAAACTGTCACACACACACACACACACACACACACACACTGGGAAACTGTCTCACACATACACACACACACTGGGAAACTGTCTCACACACACACACTGGGAAAATGTCTCTCACAGACACACACACATACTGAGAAACTGTCTCACACACAAACACACACACACACTGGGAAACCGTCTTTCACACTCACACACACACTGGGAAACTGTCTCATCACACACACACTCTGGGAAACTGTCTCACACACACGCACACACTGCGAAACTGTCTCACACACACACACACACACACACACACACTCAAACTGCGATAATGTCTCCTACAAATACAAACAGTTTGGGAAACTGTCACACACACACACAGTCTGGGAAAATTTCTCAAACACACACACACACACTGGGAAACTCTCTCCCACACACACACAGGAAAATGTCTCACAAACACACACACTTTGAAACTATCTCACAAACACACACTGGGAAACTGTCTCACACACACAGAGACACTGGGAAACTGTCTCACACACACACGTACACTGGGAAACTGTCTCACACACATACACACACAAGGAAACTGTCTCACACACACACACACACTGGGAATCTTTCTCACATACACATACACACAAACAGTGGGAAACTATCTGACACACACACACACCACACACACTGGGAAACTGTCTTTCACACACATACAAACACACACACACACTGGGAAAATGCTCTCACAAATACACACACACACTGGGACACTGTCTCACACACACACACTGGGAAAATGTCTCTCACAGACACACACACATATTGAGAAACTGTCTCACACACAAACACACACACACACTGGGAAACTGTCTCTCACACTCACACACACACTGGGACACTGTCACACACACACACACTGGGAAACTGTCACACACACACACACACACACACACACACACACACACACACACTGGGAAACTGTCTCACACAACACACACACACTGGGAAACTGTCTCACGCACACACTCTGGAAAAATGTCTCTCACAGACACACACACATACTGAGAAACTGTCTCACACACAAACACACACACACACTGGGAAACTGTCTCTCACACTCACACACACTCTGGGAAACTGTCTCACACACACACACACAGGAAAATGTCTCACAGACACACACACTTTGAAACTTTCTCACACACACACACTGGGAAACTGTCTCACACACACTGAGACACTGGGAAACTGTCTCACACACACACGAACACTGCGAAACTGTCTCACACACACACACACAAGGAAACTGTCTCACACACACACACACACACACACACACAAAGCGACAGTGGGAACCAGTCTCTCACAGACACACACACTGGGAACCTGTCTCACAAAAACACACACTGGGAAACAGTCTCACACTCACCCACACACACAAACATACACTCGGAATCTCCCTCACACACATAAACATGCACACACAGTGGGAAATTGTCTCACACACACACACACACATTGGGAAACTGTCTCACAAATACACAAACACACTGGGAAACTGCCTCACACACACATACTGGGAAACTGTCTCACACACACAAACAGACTGGGAAACTGTCACACACACACACACACAGTCTGGGAAACTTTCTCAAACACAAACACACACACTGGGAAACTCTCTCACACACGCACACTCACTGGGAAACCGTCTCACACACACACACACGCTGGGAAAATGACTCTCACACACACACTCAGACAAACTGGGAAACTGCCTCACCCACACACGCACACACTCGGAAAATGTCCCACACACACACACGCACACTGGGAAACTGTCTCTCACACACACACACACACAAACTGGGAAACATTCCCAGACACACTGTAAAACTTTCTCACACCAACAAACAAACAGACAGGCACACGCACACACTGGGAAAATGCCTCTCACATACACACACACACACACACTGGGAAACTCTCACCCACACACACACAGGAAAATGTCTCACAAACACACACACTTGGAAACTATCTCACAAACACACACTGGGAAACTGTCTCACACACAGAGAGACACTGGGAAACTGTCTCACACACACACGTACACTGGGAAACTGTCTCACACACATACACACACAAGGAAACTGTCTCTCACACACACACACACTGGGAATCTTTCTCACATACACATACACACAAACAGTGGGAAAATATCTGACACACACACACACCACACACACTGGGAAACTGTCTTTCACACACATACAAACACACACACACACTGGGAAACTGCTCTCACGAATACACACACACACTGGGTCACTGTCTCACACACACACACTGGGAAAATGTCTCTCACAGACACACACACATACTGAGAAACTGTCTCACACACAAACACACACACACACTGGGAAACTGTCTCTCACACTCACACACACACTGGGACACTGTCACACACACACACACTGGGAAACTGTCAGACACACACACACACACACACACACTGGGAAACTGTCTCACACAACACACACACACTGGGAAACTGTCTCACACACACACACTGGGAAAATGCCTCTCACATACACACACACACACACACTGGGAAACTCTCACCCACACACACACAGGAAAATGTCTCACAAACACACACACTTGGAAACTATCTCACAAACACACACTGGGAAACTGTCTCACACACAGAGAGACACTGGGAAACTGTCTCACACACACACGTACACTGGGAAACTGTCTCACACACATACACACACAAGGAAACTGTCTCTCACACACACACACACTGGGAATCTTTCTCACATACACATACACACAAACAGTGGGAAAATATCTGACACACACACACACCACACACACTGGGAAACTGTCTTTCACACACATACAAACACACACACACACTGGGAAACTGCTCTCACGAATACACACACACACTGGGTCACTGTCTCACACACACACACTGGGAAAATGTCTCTCACAGACACACACACATACTGAGAAACTGTCTCCCACACAAACACACACACACACTGGGAAACTGTCTCTCACACTCACACACACACTGGGACACTGTCACACACACACACACTGGGAAACTGTCAGACACACACACACACACACACACACTGGGAAACTGTCTCACACAACACACACACACTGGGAAACTGTCTCACACACACACTCTGGGAAAATGTCTCTCACAGACACACACACATACTGAGAAACTGTCTCACACACAAACACACACACACACTGGGAAACTGTCTCTCACACTCACACACACTCTGGGAAACTGTCTCACACACACACACACAGGGAAATGTCTCACAGACACACACACTTTGAAACTTTCTCACACACACACACTGTGAAACTGTCTCACACACACTGAGACACTGGGAAACTGTCTCACACACACACGAACACTGCGAAACTGTATCACACACACACACACACAAGGAAACTGTCTCACACACACACACACACTGGGAATCTTTCTCACATACACATACACACAAACAGTGGGAAACTATCTGACACACACACACACCACACACACTGGGAAACTGTCTTTCACACACATACAAACACACACACACTGGGAAACTGCTCTCACAAATACACACACAAACTGGGACAGTGTCTCACACACACACAATGGGAAACTGTCACACACACACACACACACACACATTGGGAAACTGACTCACACATACACACACACACTGGGAAACTGTCTCACACACACACACTGGGAAAATGTCTCTCACAGACACACACACATACTGAGAAACTGTCTCACACACAAACACACACACACACTGGGAAACCGTCCTTCACACTCACACACACACTGGGAAACTGTCTCATCACACACACACTCTGGGAAACTGTCTCACACACACACACACACACACACACACACACTCAAACTGCGATAATGTCTCCTACAAATACAAACAGTTTGGGAAACTGTCACACACACACACAGTCTGGGAAACTTTCTCAAACACACACACACACACTGTGAAACTCTCTCACACACGCACACTCACTGGGAAACGGTCTCTCTCACACACACACACGCTGGGAAAATGACTCACACACACACTCAGACAACCTGGGAAACTGCCTCTCACACACACGCAAACACTGGGAAAATGTCCCCCACACACACACGCACACTGGGAAACTGTCTCACCCACACACACACACACAAACTGGGAAACATTCTCAGACACACTGTAAAACTTTCTCACACCAACAAACAAACAGACACGCACACGCAAAACCTGGGAAAATGTCTC